>NC_069500.1:945497912-945772912 GCF_027579735.1 Bombina bombina
ATATACATTAATGTAATGATACCCTGGTATTAACCTAAGCTACATTAATAACAGTGCAGCCTAGCATATAATTTCTTGTTACTGAGAGACATTAGGTATCGGTTTACTTCTCCGGTTGGGCTAATATGTATCAAACATACAAAGAAGTCAGAGACATTATACCCAGAGTAAAGAAGTCAGAGACATTATACAAAAACATTGGGGTATTCTCTTTAGAGACCCTAGTATGTCAGAAATTATAGAGGATAAACCAAACATAATCTTTAAAAAGGTACCTAATTTAAAATTACAACTTTCACATAATATTACAAAAGTGGAAAGAATAAACCCTAATGCTAACTGGTTATCGTCTCCACAAGCAGGCTTCAGAAGGTGTCAGTTTTGTAATGCTTGCAAGAAAATGAAAAAGGGACCAAGAGTTTGTAACATATTTCATTCTGTTGATGGCAATAAAACTTATGATATTAATCAGTTCATTACATGTAACAGTAAGAACGTAATATATCTACTAAGATGCTCGTGCAATTTAATTTACATTGGTCGCACCTCTAGGCTTCTGAAAGTCAGACTAAATGAACATATTTACAACATAGAAAAAGGCCTCCAAAAACACTCATTATCAGCACATTTCGATAGAATACACAATAGGAGAATAGAAGATCTTGACTTCCTTGGTATTAGGAAGGTAGAATATAGCTGGAGAGGAGGTGATGTACAAAATCAATTGGGTCGGCTTGAGATGAAATGGATCCACATTATGGATAGTTTCATACCGAACGGCCTTAACAAGGATTTTGAGTTACATCACTTCTTATAAAAATAAAGACATAACTCAGTCCCTATTATCAGAAAATTTCCCCAGCATTTTATATCTTTATAGTGAAATCAGATAATATAAAAATTATCGATATTCTGATAAAACTCTGTGTTTGATTGAAAAGAACACACTGACTCATATAGCCTGAGAAAGTTACCAAATAGTACTAGTTGTGGGAAATTTAATCTATATAGATACTATGTAGATATATTTTAAAGGCAAATTTGTTGTGATGTTTAGTTCAAACATGTATATCCTTGTTATGAATAAATAGTATGAGAGTACAAGTGATGAATAATGTGATCTAAACTGATATGTCACACAAGAATTCTCAAATGTCATAGAATGATACGCTATGTATTAGACCTGCTAGCGAAAATTGTCTTATAGTTAGGATGTTTATAAATGTTAATTGAGATAAAATCACTATTGCCCTTAACTCATATATATAGAAATAATAATTATGATTCCTGTGCACAAGTATCGGCGGGATAAGAAGGGATAATCAGAAATATGCCCACTTCCAAAATGGAGGACTCAATACCGGATATCCGGCTCAATAAATCAGAAACACTTAAATAAGACTTTCAGACATGCGCACACCATTCCTTGAAAAAGCTCCTTTGCGAAACGTACGTCGGATACATTGTTTCTTACCCTTGGCATCTTTCCAAGATTCTGCACACCAGTAAGGAGAGCAACATATGCTGGACTCTGAATGGAAAGGTTGTGTGGTTAAGTTTCTGCACTCCTGACCTACGTTTCTAGTACTGTGTATAAGCTCAATGCGAGCAACTACTTAATTGTATTGCCAACCCTATGTATATTTGGTGTTTCTTGCAGCCCTTGTGACGCTTTTTACATTTGTATTTTAATAAATCTTTTTTACCTAAATCCGGCTCAAGCAACTGTTTACCCAACAGTATAATACCGGGTGTGCGCATAAACCTGAGCTAGGCTATAGCTCCATCTCATGTGAGTAAGCATTTGTAAACACGCATTCTGCATCTTGAATAATCACAGAATCACGCTATGTGGCATTTCTTTCTCTCTTTCTATATGAGGATCAAAGGAAAATAGAAGATCGAAGATTCCGAAAATTACACACATATCCTTATAAAGAACTTTTTATGAGTATTTAGTACACTTTTGTTAGTCTTCATTCTGTATTATTTTATCACATTTATTTCACATACAATTGTATTTACTAGTAAGCACGCACACACCGGTCAAACCATTGAGAATACTGGGTCACAAAATACCGCATTGGTTAGACCTGTATTTTTTCTGAGCAACATAGCTGAACCTAAGCTCTCAGTCATATCGCAATACATTTAATCTATTTCTGCGATATCGGGCGCTACCTTGTGCTCACTATTAGTGCACATATCACTGAACTTTATGAGACCCTAAATGCCAAAACTGAATACGTTATATATACATACACTGGTTATTATTTCCTGAACACACCATCCAAGGGCCCACCATTTACTGTGCAACAGTTAATCTGCACATTATTAATAATCTAAGGAATCTTGTAGCATTTGCCCATTTCAGATATCCTTAAGAACTTTATTTGCAGAGATTACTGCAAAATTATTATTTCTGTTTCCCTCGCTATATATTGGATTCTTCTAATTAAAGACACGAGTTTGAGCTATTTTTAATCAGTGTATGTGTGAATGTTTGTCTGAGTCCTGCTGGACTTTATCTTTTGTCTCCCAATAAAGATTTTTCAGTATGAATGGTTTTCTGAGACAATTTTAACTTCATTCTAACCTCCAACTGGGTATTTGGGGTTCCATTTACCCCCTGACACAGAGCATTGCTCTCCTATATCAATTCACCACTTTGTGTTGATAATTTAAACTAGTGGGTTTTTTCAAGATATATACTTAGAGTCAGACAGGCCTAGCCCTTTTCTTGCAAGATCTCTTCTTGTCTTTGCAATTAATGGTACATCCACATTGAGATCTTTGTAAAGATTCTTGATTTTAAACCCTGCCTATGGGTTTGTGGGGGCCCCTGGAGGGATAACTTCCATAATGTTTGTTAACCAGACGTCAACTATGTAAACTTATCATCACTGTTTAACGCAAACTTTACATAATATCAGCTTCCCCGCGGCCAGCGGCTAGGCCCGCGAGGGAGTTAACATTTAGAAAGCTTAATTTAATATAAATCAACTCAAGATTAACTGAAGATCATATATATATATAGCATAATGATATACAGTAGCTTTTAATGGGCTAGAACCTATTCATACGCAGTTGGCTCACATTTAGATCTAGAAAAGGCACTCAAACCACCTTAGCACTGATGTATACATTAACCAGGTATAAAACTATCGCTAAAACATCTTCATTAGCCCTTAAAATGGCAAACTATCACTTTATGTAAAAGTTACCATAGTATATATACTCATTTCGACTAATGTCAGTTGGTTGAGCTTTGGCCCATAGTTAAATTAGCTAGGTTCATCTATGTTAAAAGCCATAAAACCCTTATATCTTATTTATGTAAAATTAACAAGGATCCAAGAGAGATCCACATTTTTTGTAATAGGAACTAAAATGAGGAATATTAATCAAATGCACATATGTAACATATACATTGTCTGTATTTTTGATGC
Source organism: Bombina bombina (assembly GCF_027579735.1). Classification (NCBI taxonomy): domain Eukaryota; kingdom Metazoa; phylum Chordata; class Amphibia; order Anura; family Bombinatoridae; genus Bombina; species Bombina bombina. Next base: position 945,501,362 of record NC_069500.1, read on the forward strand.
ATGTATAACTTGTGTAAGTATAACAACTGTACTACGCAACTGTTTGAATATGGGGGACACACTGTATTTACCAAGTTTGAACAACAGATGCACTATAAATTTGACCGGCTTATGGCAATTGCCGGTGTTCAGTGTATAGAAGAAGAGAATGCTGAGCCCAATATGGCGGAGGACATAGGGTTTAGCTTGCAGCATAGTGTCACACAATTGAGTGAGTGTTGTGTTTTCAGTAGGACTGGACATACACGGAGCATGTGCTTGAGACAGGGGAGACAAGCACAGAGGAACCAAAGCACGTCGTCGCTGACTTGCCGTATGTTGTTGCCTGCATTATGGATGAACTTCTGCCTAACATACATAAATCTATATCTATAATGGGGCCATCTACAGCTAAATCCGCTGCCGTTCCAGATCCTAAAATAAACATGAAACAGGCTATTTCATCTAGGACTGAGTGACTGCAAACTAGTACTATGCGGGTGAATAGAACAGGAGTCGCCTGTGAATTGTCTCTCTCACTGGACCGGAACTTGGGATCTAAGACATTCATGGAAACTTGGTCCTTTCAGAAATAAACACTTTTAGCTTAGTTTTGGATGCCTACAATGCTGTGAAAGGGTTTGTTGATTCATGCCAGCACACTGTTTTCTCACTATTGATGGACAGCTACTGCTATGTTAGCTACAGCATGTTGAGAATATATGTGAACATACAGATAATGCATAAGTTATATCAGGAATGCTAGATCTCTTCAAGGGCCATAATACCTAAATGTTGAAACATTTGAAAGTGATGCAGCATAGCTGTAAAAAGCTGACTAGAAAATATCACCTGAACATCTCTATGTAAAAAGAAAGATATTTTACCTCAAAAGTTCCTCAGTAGCCACATCCCATTGTAAAGGACTTCTAAGCAGCAAATCAGTATGTCTGTCCCGGGACAGCTAAGGGGTTGAGCCTTGTGCACTCTTATGTTATTTCCCTATTCAGTTTAAAGGAAGTTTACTATGAAATCTCATGAGAGATAAGTCAAATATCATGAGATCACAGTAAAATAGTTCATGACCTCAGCACTGCTGATGCTGATTGGTTGCTGTTCATTTCTTCATTTTTTTATTTTATTTTACCTGCAGCTGGGCAGCAGCTGAGTATAACTTTTTACACAGAACCTACTCTGCTGATCTAAATATTTTGTGAGGTAAAATATTTTCCTTTTTTTTTTTTTTTCTTCAGTATACACAAGAGAGGAACCATTGGATGACACTTTTTAACAAAATAGAACATGCCAGCCCATACCATTAATTGGGTTATGTATAGAGGATATCAGGAACAAATTGGATAATATTAAGGTAAATAAAACTCCAGGCCCAGATGGAATACATCCAAGGGTGTTAAGGGAATTTAGCACTGTTATAGACAAACCTCTACTCTTAATTTTTCAAGACTCATTATCCTCAGGCATGGTACCCAAGGATTGGCATAAAGCTGATGTGGTGCCACTCTTCAAAAAGGGAAGTAGGGATGATCCAGGAAGATATAGACCAGTTAGTCTGACAATAGTGGGGAAGATATGTGAAGGGATTATAAGGGATTATATTGATGAGCATATTCGTGTAAACAAGATTATGAGTTCTAATCAGCATGGTTTTATGAGAAATAGATCATGTCAAACTAATCTAATTAGATTCTATGAGGAAGTAAGTAAAAATATAGATAAAGGGGAATCAGTTGATGTGATATACTTGGATTTTGCAAAGGCGTTTGATACAGTGCCACATGAGAGATTAATGCACAAAGTTAAGGGACTGGGAATAGCTGAAAATGTTAGTTTGTGGATAAATAACTGAATAAAAGATAGGGAGCAACGAGTAGTAGTAAATGGATCATACTCAGATTGGACAAAGGTAATCAATGGAGTACCCCAGGGATCAGTGCTGGGCCCTATTCTTTTTAATATTTTTATAAATGACTTGGAGCTAAAATTAAATAGCGACATCTCTATTTTTGCAGATGATATTAAGTTAAGTAAGGTCATTAGGTCAGAGCAGGATGAACTTTCGTTACAAAGGGATCTGCAAAAATTAGAAGTATGGGCAGGTAAATGGAAAATGAGATTTAATACGAGAAAATGCAAGGTTCTACATTTTGGAAGTAAAAATAAGCAGGCTACGTATTATTTAAATGGGACAAGACTTAGCCAAACACAGGAGGAAAGGGATTTGGGGGTAGTAATAGATAACAAGCTAAAGATGGGTGCACAATGCAGGGCAGCAGCTTCAAAGGCTAATAAGATACTAGCATGTATTAAAAGAGGCATTGACTCAAGGGAGGAAAGCATAATTCTGTCACTATATAAAGCCCTGATAAGACCTCACCTTGAGTATGGAGTGCAGTTCTGGGGACCAATCGCAAAAAAAGATATTGCAGAACTAGAAAAAGTTCAGAAAAGGGCCACAAAGCTAATAAGAGGATTGGAGAATTTAACCTATGAGGAGAGGCTAGCCAAACTGGGTCTGTTTTCTTTAGAAAAAAGGTGCTTAAGAGGTGACATGATTACTTTATATAAATAAATTCAAGGCTCATATACAGAGATGGCAGAAGCTCTGTTTATTCCAAGAAATTGTTTGTGACCAGAGGTCACAATTTAAGGTTGGAGGAAAGGAGATTTAATCTCTTGCAACGGAAACATTTTTTCACTGTAAGAGCAATAAAATTGTTGAACTCATTACCAAAGGAGGAAGTGAATGCCAATACCCTAGATACACTTAAAAATTATTTGGATACATTTCTGTCTACAAACAAAATTCATGGATATGATTGCTAGTATTAAATGGGTCACATTTTAGTGGGATTATTTAAGCTTAACTGGAGCTTTTTGTATATATTTTAGATTTGTATAGGTTGAACTCGATGGACTTCGGTCTTTTTTCAACCTCATCTACTATGTTACTATGTTACTATGTTACATAGAGATGTTCAGGTGATATTTTCCTGTCAGCTTTTTACAGTTATACTGCATCAGTGTCAAGTGATTTAGCATATGAGTATTATGACCCTTTAATAGTAGCACCCTAGAGACCCTTGTTTGTTGTTATTCTATTATCTGTTAGTTGTGAGACTATATCTTACATATCAGGACATACTTGAAAACGAGAGAAATCTCATTGTATCCTTCCTGGTAAAATATTTTATAAATAAATAAAATAAATAAATGTTTATTGTTCGCTGATAATTCTGTTTCTACTGCTCCCTGTAATATACAAACCAGATATTTTCACAATATACATACTACCTCTCAAAGTGGTTGCATATTGCTAGATTTGAAGGGATAAGATAGAAGTGTTCTCCTCAGTGGAACCCAAATTATATGTAACACCCTGGTTAAGTCTGGGGCCCATATCGCTCATATATTCAGTGTGATAACCCAAGGAGACTCTGACTCTCACTTCCATGCATATTATACATCTCAATAAGCTATTGCACCATTTCTATGTTTTAGAAGCAGCAACGCATTCAGATTTAATGGCTGCAATAATCTAACATTAGCCCTAATAGTTTCAATGCTTGGTTTTATTTATTCCAAGAGGCAATATGATAGCTTGCGTATGTTTTAGTAATAGCTCTGTGGCTACACATTAAGTATAAGTATTCTCCTTTACTTATTAGAAGCTACAGCTTATAAAGAGTTCTAGTTTTTTTGCTTGACAATATACATTAAGGGTCCAAAAAATTGCCCTATTATACTACTTAATCTTAAAAATCTATAATTATTATATTTGCTATCTATACATAGTGTGTATAAGGGTCTAAATGAGGCCTGTGCTATTTAAAAGCCCTCAGATTAGATAGAAGAGATAATTGTGGTTCAAGAGTACCTTAATAAGCCATTGCACAGTATCCATGTTATAGATGCAAAAATGCATTCAGATTTACTGGCTGCTATAGTCTAACAGTAGCCCTAATAGTTTCATAGCTGGGTTATGTTTATTCCAAGAGGTAACATGATGGGTTGTGTATGTTTTAGAGTTAGCAATGGGGCTATGTTTTAAGTATAATCATTCTCCTTTACTTATTAGAATCTACAGCTTATAAAGAGTTTTAGTTCTTTGTTTGACCAAAAGTGGCTCGATCATACTACTTAATCTTAAAAATCTATAATTATTTTATTCACTATCTATATATAGGCCTCGATGATTGAAAGTTCGTAATTTGCGGCGAGAAATGTGTATTTCTGTCTCGCAACTCTCGCAAATTTCACGCCTTGCGTAATGATCGTATAAAGTGGGCAGTCCATTGTAAACAATACGTTACGCGATAAGCTGTCCATAGTAAACTATAGACTTCGCCTCCTTATATCATTTCACGAACCTCGAAATGGGTTTCCATATATCATTGCGTCGCTTCGTAATTTTAATGATTCACTTTATTTCAGTTTGTGTTTGCATATTTCAGAATGTAAAACTACAGTTATAGTACATTGTCTAAATACGTTATATCGTATTATTTTTAAAATGAAATAAATATTGTAAATAATGTTATTCATGTTATTTCGCCAAAGGATGTCTGGCGAGATATGTATGTGAGTTGAATGTGCGATTCGTATGGCGTATGTTTTTATATCATCGTAACATATCTGTGAAACTTGCGAGATTTACTCAGGTTACGCCCATGGAACGCCCATTTTACGCCCTCTCCTTCGCAATGAAACTCTCCTTCGCAATGAATTCTGCTTTTACTGTTCTGGTTATATTTTGTTATTCTTTTTTATTGAAATCGTACAATACATATTTTTACGCTCTTTATTTAGATATTTTCACTCATTTGTCTTATTACGAAATTGCGTATATGTTTTAAACAATGTTCAATGTGCAATATTTGTTAACCAATCATATTTATTGTTATATTATTTCTGTTACCATAATACCTTGCAATACATTTATGTACGCATATTTATGAGTACTTCCTTAATATTCTTTGCTTTACTTATGAATGCAATTGTATTAATTTTCTTTTTATTTCAAAATAAACAGAAGTCTGAAATAATACATGAGTTTTGGACATTTAATATTTATAATATACAAATCTGAATTTCTAAGTTCAAAGTTGATAATACAATTGATCAATAGACCCTTTTTAACAAAATTACGAATACAGAATTACACATACGAAGTGGGTATTTAACATTACGCAAACCAAAAAAACCATTCGCAGCGTATGTCGAATGACGAAAAAACGCCCATTTCGAATACATACACGCAATCAATTTCGAACACTTTCATTCATTCCGATATTATATTCGCACTCCAGTGCGAACATCTTTACATCATATCATTTTAAAAACCAGCTTTCAATCATCGAGGCCTTAGTGTGTATAAGTCTTTGTTATCAAAATGGTCTATATTATCTATGTATCTTTTTTTTTGTCAAGCTGATTATTTCTTATTTTGACAAGTGTTTTACAGCTGCAGCTACCTTTTTAGATGTTAATGGTTTTAGATCTTTACATAATCCCATATGAGCATATTTATAGAGTTAAGTTTATGGCCCATGAGTGGCCTATCAGGTTTTCTTTACATTATAAAACAAGGTTTCACCTCTGGATGGGATCCAAAAGTGGTCCCCTATCTACCATCCGCCTTCTATTACGTATTGGAAGGGTCCAAGGGTGGCCCTCGCTATCATCTAGGAGGCCTTGCTATGATGTGCTATCACATGTGAATATTGATAATTAATGAACCTCAATAAAAAAAAAATACTAATAAAATAGCTATGATGTGCTATCATATGTGAATATTGATAATTAATGAACCTCAATAAAAAAAAAAATACTAATAAAATAAACAGTAGTTAAAGGACCAGTCAACACATTAGATTTGCATAATCAACAAATGCAAGATAACAAGACAATGCAATAGCACTTAGTCTGAACCTCAAATGAGTAGTAGATTTTTTTTATAACAAATTTCAAAGTTAAGTATATTTCCACTCCCCTTGCACCATGTGATAGCAATCAGCCAATCACAAATGCATATACGTATAGTCTGTGAATTCTTGCACATGCTCAGTAGGATCTGGTGACTCAAAAATTGTAACTATAAAAGACTGTGCACATTTTTTTTAATGGAAGTAAATTGGAAAGTTGTTTAAAATTACATGCTGTATCTGAATCAGGAAACTGTAATTTAACCTGAGTGTCCCTTTAAGCGCTCAAAATATAGAAATGTGAAATGTATTGAAGTTGATGTGAAAAACAATAATGTGTATGTACCAAATGTAATAACTCTAAAACTATGTATAAGCTAGAGATTCACACAGTTAAAATATAGGAAACTACATTTAAATTGATATAGTGTGAAAATAAACACTGCACAACAAAAGTGACATTGTATTTTTTCTTTAATAGTACACATGGAAAATATGAAAGAATATTTGCCATATTGAAAATCAAATATTCTTAAAATACCATTTGAAATCATTTCATGTTTTAAAAAATCGCTTAAAGGGACATGAAACCCCAAAAAATTCTTTCATGATTTAGGTAGAACATTACAATTTACTTCTATTATCAAGTTTGCTTCATTCTCTTGGTATCATTTGTTTAAGGAGCAGCAATGCACTACTGGTTTCTAACTGAACACATGGGTGAGCCAATGACAATTGGTATATCTATGTAGCCACCAATTAGCACCTAGAACCTAGGTTCTTTGCTGCTCCTGAACTTTCCTAGAGAAACCTTTCAGCAAAAGATAACAAGAGAAGGAAGCAATTTAAATAATATAAGTAAATTGTAAAGTTGTTTAAAATTGCATGCTCTTTCTGAATCATGAAAGAAAAATTTGGGTTTCATGTCCCTTTAATATGATTAAAATCTATCAGGTTTAATGTTTTTGTCCTGCCTCATGAAGAATTTAATAAAAACAGAGATTAGAGACAATAGTTCATGGAGTGCGAACATGGAAAATCAACCAATTGGTGATCCTTTATCTATGTTCATAATGTTATAGTTAATACAACATAACCTCTTTTTTTCTGTTTTTCTCATGTTATTATGAAAGTTGTGTTTATTACTATAAACCTTGAAAATTTATTAAGATCTTTTTTTTAAATTAAAAATCTTTATTTTTAATTAAAAAATAAATAAAACTAATAATAATATATATACACACACATATATACTGTATATACAGTATATATATATATATATATATATATATATATAGTTTTGAGTTTTTTATATTGAATTGAATTAAAACAAGAAATATTACATTAAGAAATATTCTTATAATTACTGTGAATGAAGTTGCATGCACAGCTTTGGGGCCCTTGCTTCCGCTCCTTCCTAACATCTCCACCACCTCAGAGGTAGCGGATTAAAATCACCTCAGATTTTAGGGTGATTAACAGAGCTCTTGTGCAATCTTAAATTTTGGCCTCTGATACTGCATTGCTGGTGACAATTACAGAGAGACAGGTTTCCTGTCTGGGAACATATCTGCCCATACATTTTTAAAGATACCATTAATTAAGAAAGGGGGCAATAAAAATAAAAATAATGTAACTTTGTTTTTTAATTAGTGTGTAGAAATTGTGAATACTGTCTTACTGAATGCTTACTCATATATGGAGTAAAAAAATCAAAGAGATCGAAAAAGGATAGAACAGTTTTGTGCCTCAATTTATGATTATAAACATATGATAAATGGGATAGAAGCCTTAAGCTTAAAATATTTATTCTAATAAAACAAAAAAAAGTCTTCTAATTTGTATTATATATACAAAATACTGCATTGCATGTGTGTAACATTATTTATATTTGGAGCAGTCAGTTATTCTGTGCCTAACCAAATAATATTAATAAAAAAAACAAAAAAACTTTTTTTGAACTTGTTAGTTTTAAAACACTAAGGGCTAGATTACAAGTGAGGCGCTATGTTAACGTGCGCCTGTAAAGGGGCAAATTTGCCAGTTTATGGGCACACGCTAAATAACCAGCCATTACAAACAGCTGGTTAATGTGACCACGAGCTTGCTTTTTCACTTTGCCCTAAGCACAATTAACCAGTGGTCAGATCTCTGGTTCAAAGTAAAAAGTTGCCCCAAATTCCAAAATAGAGATGAAAATACAGTACCATAAGTTAAATATGTGAGCATTTTTATTTTTTTTAATAAACAAACTGCACAAAGCGGTTATAAGGGGTTAAAGTGAAGGGATGTGGGGCACCTAAAATGCCTTTAAATGGAGGTCAATAGGGGACTGTGTTTTCTCTATAATTATATACTTATATATTTATGTGTTAATATGTGTATATACACATATAAACACATAAATATATATATATATATACTGTACTGTATGTATATAAGCATATACATATATATTTATTGCTGTGCAATTTAGACTATACGTTGCGCTAGTTAGATTGCTGTGGCTGCTGGCATAAAAACGAGGCCTATGGAAGCGCGCTCTCGTGAGCTCTTGGCTTTCGGGCCGCGCCTGTAATACTAGCACACATATAAGTACATTGATATTACTAAGTGAAGCGCAAATATCATGCTCACATAAGCGCAATATTGTGCTCCACTCGTAATCTGGCCATAATTGTTTGGCAAATGTTTGATTTATGTCCCTATGTATCAGTCACTTAGTCTCGACACTGAATCTCTATATATTAATACACTGCCATAAGTCCAAAATTATTTATAATTGCTTTATAATGGTTAAGTTAATGATAAAATGTCAGGCCAGTGAAAGCAACAGCAGGTACAAGCTACACTATCATGGGTCAGTGGGCTTTGTAGGTTAATGCTTAAAACATCCTCTTGGTGATTTTTATTGTAATTTATAGAAGATTTTATGTAGAGATCAATTTAAGAATAAAGATCATGAAATAGAGGAGTATATTAATGGTGATTCTATCTACTATTGCATTTTCTTTCTTAATAAACATGGCATCTGTTCCGTTCCCCTTGTGCTCACTGTTAGCATTGTGCTGCTATGTATTTCACAGATAAGCGCCAGCCTTCTGTCGTCTCTCTAGCTAATGATGAGATCCTATTGCTCCAGCACTGTTCATCTGCTTTGGATTTCATATAACGTTCTGGATGTGAAAAGATTGCTATTAATGAGCCAGTCCGCTAAACTCCCCATCTTTCACATCAGACATTTCATTTTTAGTTGCAAAAGGATCAAGGAAATATGCCATTTTTTTCAGCCTGTTTTTTTTTTTTTTTTTCATATGATAGACTTACTTTACAAGCTGCAACCTTTTGAAGCTTTCCATTTAGGCATGAAAGCAGAATTTTTTTTTTACCTTTTAAGGATTTGAATGCTCTAAAATGTCTGAGATGTCATTTAAAATAAATAAATGTATAATTGTTTTTTTTAGGACTCATATTTATTTGATATTTATGCTTTACACAGCACTACATAATTTTGTGACACTTTACAAATAAATTATAATATGACACACATATACGTTTTTGTGGGGTTTTTGGTAATTCAGCTGTTGTGTGGTGATTAATAAAGTTCGATCAATCATGCAAATCAAGTCGGTAACATGAAATAATACATAACCTTTTCCACTAATATTGCTACCCAAAATGCTTAGGCTGAACCTAAATGCACCATGTTAAAAATAATAATTTTGCTTATTCATATAAAATAACAATACTATAATATGTCACAATTTTATTGGCCAATAGTTCACAAGTTCTATCTATCTATCTATCTATCTATCTATCTATCTGTCTGTCTGTCTGTCTGTCTGTATGTCTGCCTGTCTGTCATGCATCTATAGACAGATGCACATATTTATGAAGCGGAGGTAGTTCTAGACTGGCAAGTATGCTTTGTCTAATCTTTGACTGTGTGCCCCCATTTAAGGCACAGGGATGCATTTAGAGAAGGTTGCAGAGGATCATCTATCTTCTGTTCTCCCCATCAAGAGGGCTCTTTTGAGTTATTGCCACTTTAGTACCCTACACCCCAGAAATCCCCAAAGCAAATTTATTTAGTTCCACTTTCTCCTGAGACCACAAAAACTGTGGCACACATTTTTAGCTCTGCTTTTTCTTGAGGGTCCAAAAACTATCGCAAGAGCTGCAAGTGGCCCGTAGACCTCCAGTTGACCATCCCTGGTATATAACATTCTTTATAGAAACAGGAAGGTCTACACTACAAACTGAACAACAAATATTACCTTAACATAAATGGATACGAGAAATCATTATTCTTTTTTTCAAAACTAGATTATAGCTTTATTTAGGTTTTCTTTTGCAAGCATAATTATGTGTTATTCCTTTTTCTTTTACAGTATGACATATGTTTCGTATGTATAGTGCAAAGTGACAAAGGCATTCTCTACAAGCTTTGAGCACTGTGGGGGATGCACATCATTTTTAAGAGAAAATATTTATTTGAAGCCTCACAGGTGACCAGCTCATTTTGACCTTTTGCATAGCGGCTAGAATCTGAAACCATATGATTTTTTTTTGTTTGTTAAGTAAATGCTATCTTGAAAATTGAAGCCAGCATGACTTCTACAATATTTTCACTTGAAACTCTTGACTTTGTATTGAAAAAAACCATACAGGATTAAAATGTCCTTAGAATGGTATACACAATATATTGATGGTTTTGTGTGTATTAGTGAATTCAAGCTTTAAAATGTGATTCATGTGGCTTTCGTTCTTGTAGCATTATTCTTTGTAATTTTATATTCATATTTTATAAATACATTTTAACACACATTCAATCTGAAATTGACATGTTACATGCAAGAAAAAAAGAAAGGAAAAAAAAAAAAAGGAAAACATTTTAATAAAACATTGTTATTGGTATTTATTACATGATCTACACAAAGGGACAGATTACAAGTGGAGCACTATTTAACACTCCTGTTCAAACGCTAACTCTGCTTAACGTAAGCTTTTTGCACACGTCGGATTACGCTCGTATTAGAAGTTGAAAGAAAACAGTTTTCACTCGCTTACTCACATGATGCACATAAAAAACAGAACTTAGAATATCGCATGTGCGATAACTAATTCCCCCATAAAATTCAATGGAGTGAAAAAAACTAAAATCCTAGCCACGCGCAAACCCAATTGCATATTCTTAAGTGCGCTAACCTGACATGAAAATATGAATGAATGTTCTTCACATAGCAGAATATCTTCTATTTATTTATAAATATATATTTCTACATATATATGATTTTTTTTGTAAAATATATATCTATACCTATATATATATATATATATATATATATATATATATATATATATACAGGGCTCAAAATTTCAGGTCCTAAGCTACTAGCCAGGCCAAAATGTTACTCGCCACTTCTGATCCCACCCATCACCCGCCCACTGCATACCCACACCACGCCCACTGACCCGCCCACGTCACGCCTACTACTTCAACCCTTCTTTTCATATGTTTAGCCAGTGCAGCCACAAGAAATATATGCAAGGGTAAAACTGCACAGAGAAAATCCACTTGTCTCATACATTTTATGGCGATATACACTTATTACCTGCACACCTTCTACATATCTTTATGTATACTGTGCTGTTGTGTGCGCTTCTGGTGCCGTTAGTAACACTTTATGTCTCAACAGCCATTAAACATAGTAAAGAATCAACAGAAAAGCTAAGACCATTTTTGTTTTTTTGTGACAAGTGGCTTTTCTCTGCGCAGTTAAACCCTTGCATATATTTCTTGTGGCTGTAAAAACTTAACCCTAACACTGAGTTTTACAGACATGTGTGGAGCACTCTGACAGCAGAAGTAACACTAGCTACTAAATATAAAAACAAGAATAGAGCACATTTTATTTCAGGTAATAACACTATTTTTCAAATATATAAAGATTGCCAGCTTAGAGTATCTTTCTGCATAGCTGACTAAATATACATGAATTATTGATTGTTATTTACATGGGAATAAAGTGGCTTTTTTGTTATTAAATTATGCAAATAAAAATGCGAAGGTTTTTTGGGGGGTTGTTGTTGTTTTTTTTGTTTTTTACATTTCTTCCTAGCTCACCAGTTGTTTGTACACCTATGGTCAATACAGGAAACTCTCTAGGGAATATAATCCTTATACCCCAGACTGCATTCCCTGTTTTCTGTCGTCACTTTCCAAATACATAAATATTGTCATAGTAGTAGTCATAATAATAATATTAATAATAATATGAAAATGGTATTGGGGGGGCTTGCTCTTTTCTTAAATAAATAAATACAAAACCATTAAGGCATTAACGTTTGGGATATGATAGATGACAGACATATAAAGTGTACCATTGAGAAACTATGTCATTTGGAAAGGTGCCCAGGTAGTGTGCAGTAATGTAATATGTCAGATAAAGCTTCCCAAACATAAATAAAAAATATGTAATCAGTCTGCACGTCTAAACACACCATAGCTTGTATCATTTTAGCTAAATAAAACCTGTAGTTTTGACATTGGGCCCTTGCATGTTGAGGAATGGAAATCAGCCTACTGCAGTAGGCCTGATGACATTTTTGTTGATTGGTTGTGATGGCACATGGTTAACAGGATAGTTATTATATGCCCAAAGCAGAATGCCAGCCTGTCTACAGAGCTTACTGAGTATGCCACTTGTTTTACTTATGTGTTTGATCGTAAGAGACAGAGAGCTGATACAACCATGATATTTAATCTAAATCAAAATTTCAGGCACCCACCTACGATGTTGTATAAGAATAGAAATGGTGAAGGTGGAGGCTGTGCCTGTGCTGTGCTGCTTACGCGTCACTCATAACCCCGCAGCTTGTGGGAGGAGACCGGTAAACTATGATGACATGCTCGTTACCATTCCTGAATGAAGAAGTCCGGTCACCCTAGCCTACAGAATTAACAAGGTATTGGAACGTATGTGTCTTGGGCTGCAGTCTCATTTTATTATTACACTCAGTAATAATAAAATGAGACTGCAGCCCGCCCAAGACACATACGTTCCAATACCTAGTTAATTCTGTAGGCTAGGGTGACCAGACTTCTTCATTCAGGAATGGTAACGAGCATGTCATCATAGTTTACCGGTCTCCTCCCACAAGCTCTCTCGGTCCTGTCCACTGCTAGCCCGCAGCAGGGCTTAAAGTCTCACAAAGTGTTATCTACCTGCCTGGTGCCAGGAACATGATGCTGAGTCTCCTGGATGCGGCACTCTTCTCCTCGTCACACTCACCGGTCCGGTCCAGACTCCACTCGCTAGCTAGCTCTGCTCAGCTGACAAATTCCCAATTTGAATTGAGCGCGCTCAATCCTTTCGACCTGATATTACACTGAAGTGGGCATGACCCAGCACGCCCCCAACCCTGAATCAACAAGGCTAGCATGGCGGGTATGTGAGGATGGCAGGGGGTAGGAGACAATCTGAAGAGACTATCAGACTCAGTGGCGGCTCTCTAATTAGGCTAATTAGGCGGCTGCTTCAGAGCCGCCACTGCCTGGGGAACAATTAAATAGTGAGCCAGATCTGCAGCAAAAACTTACTCGCCACTGCATAAATTTCACTCGCCAATTGCGAGTTGGCGAGTGGAATTTTTGAGCCTTGAGATATATATATATATATTTGATTAAATATAGGTATAGATATATACAGATATATAGGAATATCTATCTATTTTTTAAATACTTAGAACATATTCTACTATGTGCAAAACATTGGAATGTGAAATATATATATTAAATACACACTATAACACTTTATTAAATATAAATATTTCATAAATAGGATTTTACATGTTTTCATCTACTGAGCGAAAAACCTGACGCGTGCAAACAGCCGTGATAAAAACACATCTAGGTTGTCACATAAACAAGACTTCTGCAGATACGTTATTTGTTGCAGGAAACAGTACAGGCATTTTTTTCCACACCTCAGACAGCCTTATAGTTTAAAATTGACATTCAAAATACCCACAAATCTGCCTGGTCAAACTCAAGCTCTATATTTTGGCCAGGTGGGACCCTGGGATATAGGTAAGGTTTGACAGGTAGGGTTGGTTATCAGGCTATAACACTGGCACTTGCCATCAGAAATGTGCCCTTATGTCAGCTCACTTTATCCCCAGATTTGGTATAAGCATGTTCTTATGTTGAATTTCAGTCTGCTGACCTTTTATCAATGAGACTGTTGACTAGAAATGTGCATTTTCTTCCTTTCCAATGCCCATTTCTTAATGAAACACAGATATTTGTTTCGTTTTCACAAAATGAATATCCGAAAGAATGTACCCCAAAATTTAAAGAAAATGAATATATACTGACAAAATGCACCAGTTTTTGTTTCCTTTAAATTACCTTTGGGGTTAAAAATACTTGCCTCTAGCCATGTGGAGATGCGCTAATCCAGTCTCATCTTCACATAGCTCTGGGGCGCTCTAATAGGAGGCCTAGGGCGACAGATCCGGAACTAAAAGAGCTTTGCCTTTAGCGCTAGCCCTGGGATCTGCTACGCTGAGCCTGGGCTCCGTGAAGAAGGGTTGGGATTAGTGAGGCTCTTCATTGCACTAGAGGTAAGTGTAACGCTACAGGTGTAAATTAATGTAAATGTTTCACAAATATTCAGTATTCCTTTTGTTTAAAATGAAACAAATACCGAATAGCACAGCAGCTGAATATTTGGAAAACAAAATTTTTGAATATTCTGTCTGAAAGATTTTGCTGAACTGAATTGTTTGCCTATGCACACCTCTGCTGTTGACTATGGTTGGATTTAGACTGCAGAGAACACAGACAACATGACGTTATAAGTCCATTTTCCTGCTGGAGCAATGGGGCAGACAAATTACAAAAAAATATATAAATTTTTATGGCACATATTTTTCATCTGACCACCCTTAAACACCAAATGCATATTTCTATGGCATAAAATGGATCTCATATTTTTTTATATACTTGGGGGCTGATTTAACAAGCTGTCTATCGGCCCCAATGCAGCTGTTTCGGCACGAGTCTTCAGGCTCGCCGGAAACAGCAGTTAAGAAGCAGCGGTCTAAAGACAGCTGCTCCTTAACTTGTCCGCAGCCTATGAGGCTGTGAACATCAATCCGCCCGATCGTATATGATCTGGTTGATTGACACCCCCTGCTAGCAGCCGACTGGCCGCGAATCTGCAGGGGGCAGCATTGCATAAGCAGTTCATCAGAACTGCTTGTGCAATGTTAAATCCCGACAGCGTATGCCGACAGAATTCAGTGATGTCTAGCGGACATAATACGCTACAGCATAACATGTCCGCCAGACATTGATAAATCGGCCCCATAGAATACTATTTTTACTTAAAATAAGAATAAATTACAAGTTAGAAACTTTCATGTGTTTCTCACACAAAATAAATGACAAAATACAAATTTCAGTGTAGTCAGTAGCCTTTATATGGTTTGATTGCAAATATAGAACAGGTTTGAGTTTTCTATTTTGTACAATACACCTCAATATATGTGAATCAGAGGTTACAGTTATTTTTGTGTGTTTATTTGTGAATAAGCACATATGGCTTGAACCATATAGAAATTATTATAGCAAAGCACACGCACACACAGCAGATCTATCTGAATTAACTGTTGGAAACTAATATTTTACCTTTACTAAAGCAATTAATTATTACTTCTAAATATGAATACAGGCAGCTAGATTTTTTTTTAACAATCAAATCATTTATTTATTTGAAATAAAATGTTCTTAATTATAGTAAATCATAAATATAATATTGTCAAAATAGCTTCACAAACATTAGCTGATTATAAACAACAAAACAACTCATCCATAAATAGAATACTATCCTTTAAATATAAATGTATATACGAATACACATATATTTACACTTTGCAGCCATCCCTGCGCTACATACCCCCTTTGCTGCGCTAGTTTCTCATACCGTGTATCACGGCATGAGAACGAGGCTCCCATTGGATATTGGTATTCCAAGATCATCTGGAATAATTCTATTATCTTAGACATGAGTAGTACACATTGAAATGGTCACTGACGCCATTTTAGATATATAGATGAATATATGGGCCTCTAGTTATCAAGCCGTCAACCGCAAATACGCTGGAATTCCGCAGCGTATTTGTGGCGAGGCTGATTCGCTGTAGTTATCAAGCCCTACAGCCCAGCAAAAGTAGAATATAGTGACGTAACATACGATCCGCCAGACTCAGTCCGACACAGATAGATGGTTACGTCACTACAGATGTTCCGAACGCAAGTTCGGCACAATCTGACTACTTTTGCTAGTTATCAAATAACTAGCAGGTACGCTCACCACTATTCCGGGACAGCGTACCTGGTTTTCAATGGCGGATCCCATAGGAATCAATCAAAGTCTGACAGCAGCAAGAGCTCATGTTCGCTGCTGCCCGATATCCCATTGATTCCTATGGGAAATGTCTACACCTAACACCCTAACATGTACCGCGAGTCTAAACACCCCTAATCTGCCCCCCCTACACTGCCGCCACCTACTTTATACTTATTAATCCCTAAACCGCCGCTCCCGGACCCTGCCACAACTATAATAAATTTATTAACCCCTAAACCGCCACTCCTGGACCCCGCCGCCACCTACTTTATACTTATTAACCCCTAAACCGCCGCTCCTGGACCCCGCCGCAACTATAATAAATATATGAACCCCTAAACCGCCGCTCCCGGACCCTGCCACAACTATAATAAATATATGAACCCCTAAACCTCCGCTCCCGGACCCCTCCACCACCTACATTATACCTATTAACCCCTAATCTGTCGCCCCCTATACCGCCACTTACATAAAGTTATTAACCCCTATCCTGCTGATCCCGTACCCCGCCGCAAATAAATTAATTGTTTAACCCCTAAACCACCGCACCCGGAGCCCGCCCCACCTACATTACATTTATTAACCCCTATCCTGCCCCCCATACACCGCCGCCACCTACTTTACATTGATTAACCCCTAATCTACCCCCCCTACACCGCCGCCAATATATTAAATGAATTAACCCCTAAACCTAAGTCTAACCCTAACCCTAACAACCCCCTAACTTAAACATTATTTAAATTAATCTAAATAAATATTCCTATAATTAAATAAATTAATCCTATTTAAAACTAAATACTTACCTATAAAATAAACCCTAAGATAGCTACAATATAATTAATAATTACATTGTAGCTATTTTAGGCTTTATTTTTATTTTTCAGGCAACTGTAATTATTTTAACTAGGTACAATAGCTATTAAATAGTTATTAACTATTTAATGGCTACCTAGCTAAAATAACTACAAAATAACCTGTAAAATAAATCCTTACCTAATTTACAATTACACCTAACACTACACTATCATTAAATAAATTAAATTAATTAAATACAATTACCTAACAATAAATAAAATTAACTAAAAATAACAAGTACAAAAAAAAAAATCTAAATTACAGAAAATAAAAAAAATTACAAGAATTTTAAACTAATTACACCTAATCTAAGCTCCCTGATAAAATAAGAAAGCCCCCCCAAAATAATACAAAACCCTACCCTAAACTAAATTACAAATAGCCCTTAAAAGGGCCTTTTGCGGGGCATTGCACCAAAGTAATCAGCTCTTTTACCAGCCCTTAAAAGGGCTTTTGCGGGGCTTTGCCCCAAAGAAATCAGCTCTTTTACCTGTAAAAAAAGAAATACAATACCCCCCAACATTACAACCCACCACCCACACACCCCTACTCTAAAACCCACCCAATCCCCCCTTAAAAAAACCTAACACTACCCCCTTGAAGATCACCCTACCTTGAGCCGTCTTCACCCAGCCGGGCACAAGCGGTCCTCCTATCCGTTCAGAAGTCTTCATCGAATCCAGGCAGAAGAGGTCCTCCAAGTGGCAGAAGTCTTCACCCAATCGGCATCTTCTATCTTCAATCAACCCGGAGCGGAGCCATCTTGAATCCAGCCGACGCGGAGCCATCCTCTTCTTCCGATGTCCTAACACTGAATGAAGGTTCCTTTAAATGACGTCATCCAAGATGGCGTCCCTCGAATTCCAATTTGCTGATAGGATTCTATCAGCCAATCCGAATTAAGGTAGGAAAAATCCGATTGGCTGATCCACCCAGCCAATCGGATTGAGCCCGCATTCTATTGGCTGATTGGAACAGTCAATAGAATGCGAGCTCAATCCGATTGGCTGATTGCATCAGCCAATCAGATTTTTCCTACCTTAATTCTGATTGGCTGATAGAATCCTATCAGCCAATCAGAATTAAAGGGACGCCATCTTGGATGAAGTCATTTAAAGGAACCTTCATTCAGTGTTAGGACATTGAAAGAAGAGAATGGCTCCGCGTCAGCTGGATTCAAGATGGCTTCGCTCCGGTTGATTGAAGATAGAAGATGCCGCTTGGATGAAGACTTCTGCTGCTTGGAGGACCTCTTCTGGACGGATTCGATGAAGACTTCTGGACGGATCGGAGGACCGCTTGTGCCCAGCTGGGTGAAGACTGTTCAAGGTAGGGTAATCATCAAGGGGGTAGTGTTAGGTTTTTTAAGGGGGGATTGGGTGGGTTTTAGAGTAGGGGTGTGTGGGTGGTGGGTTGTAATGTTGGGGGGGTATTGTATTTCTTTTTTTTACAGGTAAAAGAGCTGATTACTTTGGGGCAATGTCCCACAAAAAGCCCTTTTAAGGGCTGGTAAAAGAGCTGATTACTTTGGTGCAATGCCCCGCAAAAGGCCCTTTTAAGGGCTATTTGTAATTTAGTTTAGGGTAGGGAATTTTATTATTTTTGGGGGCTTTTTTATTTTATTAGGGGGATTAGATTAGGTGTAATTAGTTTAAAATTCTTGTAATTTTTTTATTTTCTGTAATTTAGATTTTTTATTTTGTACTTTAGTTATTTTTAGTTAATTTTATTTAATGTTAGGCAATTGTATTTAATTAATTTAATTTAATTTATTTAATGATAGTGTAGTGTTAGGTGTAATTGTAAATTAGGTTAGGATTTATTTTACAGGTAATTTTGTAGTTATTTTAGCTAGGTAGCTATTAAATAGTTAATAACTATTTAATAGCTATTGTACCTAGTTAAAATAATTACAAAATTGCCTGTAAAATAAAAATAATGCCTAAAATAGCTACAATATAATTATTAATTATATTGTAGCTATCTTAGGGTTTATTTTATAGGTAAATATTTAGTTTTAAATAGGATTAATTTATTTAATTATAGGAATATTTATTTAGATTAATTTAAATAATATTTAAGTTAGGGGGTTGTTAGGGTTAGGGTTAGACTTAGGTTTAAGGGTTAATTCATTTAATATAGTGGCGGCGGTGTAGGGGGGTAGATTAGGGGTTAATCAATGTAATGTAGGTGGCGGCGGTGTTGGGGGGGCAGGATAGGGGTTAATAAATGTAATGTAGGTGGCGGCGGGCTCCGGATGCGGTGGTTTAGGGGTTAAACTATTTATTTGCGGCGGGGTCCAGGATCGGCAGGATAGGGGTTAATAGTTATAATGTAGCTGGCGGCGGGGTCCGGGAGCGGCGGTTTAGGGGTTAATATATTTATTATAGTGGTGGCGGGTTCCAAGAGCTGCAGTTTAGGGGTTAAACAATTTATTTATTTGCGGCGGGGTCCGGGATCGGCAGGATAGGGGTTAATAGGTATAATGTAGGTGGCGGCGGGGTCCGGGAGCGGCGGTTTAGGGGTTCATATATTTATTATAGTGGCGGCGGGGTCCAGGAGCGGCAGTTTAGGGGTTAATAAGTTGGGCAGTTTAGGGGGTTGTTAGGGTTAGGGTTAGACGTAGGTTTAGGGGTTAATTCATTTAATATAGTGGCGGCGGTGTAGGGGGGTAGATTAGGGGTTAATCAATGTAATGTAGGTGGCGGCGGTGTTGGGGGGGCAGGATAGGGGTTAATAAATGTAATGTAGGTGGCGGCGGGCTCCGGATGCGGTGGTTTAGGGGTTAAACTATTTATTTGCGGCGGGGTCCAGGATCGGCAGGATAGGGGTTAATAGTTATAATGTAGCTGGCGGCGGGGTCCGGGAGCGGCGGTTTAGGGGTTAATATATTTATTATAGTGGTGGCGGGTTCCAAGAGCTGCAGTTTAGGGGTTAAACAATTTATTTATTTGCGGCGGGGTCCGGGATCGGCAGGATAGGGGTTAATAGGTATAATGTAGGTGGCGGCGGGGTCCGGGAGCGGCGGTTTAGGGGTTCATATATTTATTATAGTGGCGGCGGGGTCCAGGAGCGGCAGTTTAGGGGTTAATAAGTTGGGCAGTTTAGGGGGTTGTTAGGGTTAGGGTTAGACGTAGGTTTAGGGGTTAATTCATTTAATATAGTGGCGGCGGTGTAGGGGGGTAGATTAGGGGTTAATCAATGTAATGTAGGTGGCGGCGGTGTTGGGGGGGCAGGATAGGGGTTAATAAATGTAATGTAGGTGGCGGCGGGCTCCGGATGCAGCGGTTTAGGGGTTAAACTATTTATTTGCTGCGGGGTCCAGGATCGGCAGGATAGGGGTTAATAGTTATAATGTAGCTGGCGGCGGGGTCCGGGAGCGGCGGTTTAGGGGTCAATATATTTATTATTTTGGTGGCGGGTTCCAAGAGCTGCAGTTTAGGGGTTAAACAATTTATTTATTTGCGGCGGGTCCGGGATTGGCAGGATAGGGGTTAATAGGTATAATGTAGGTGGCGGCGGGGTCCGGGAGTGGCAGTTTAGGGGTTCATATATTTATTATAGTGGCGGCGGGGTCCAGGAGCGGCAGTTTAGGGGTTAATAAGTTTATTTAGTTGCGGGGGCTCCGGGAGCGGCGGATTAGGGGTTCATATATTTATTATAGTGGCGTTGGGGTCCAGGAGCGGAGGTTTAGGGGTTAAACAATTTATTTATTTGCGGCGGGGTCCGGGATCAGCAGGATAGGGGTTAATAGGTATAATGTAGCTGGCGGCGGGGTCCGGGAGCAGCGGTTTAGGGGTTAATATATTTATTATAGTGGTGGCGGGTTCCAAAAGCGGCAGTTTAGGGGTTAAACAATTTATTTATTTGCGGCGGGGTCCGGGATCGGCAGGATAGGGGTTAATAGGTATAATGTAGGTGGCGGCGGGGTCCTGGAGTGGCGGCTTAGGGGTTCATATATTTATTATAGTTGCGGCGGGGTCCAGGAGCGGCAGTTTATGGGTTAATAAGTTTATTTATTTGCGGCGGGTCTGGGATTGGCAGGATAGGGGTTAATAGGTATAATGTAGGTGGCGGCGGGGTCCGGGAGTGCAGTTTAGGGGTTCATATATATATTATAGTGGCGGCGGGGTCCAGGAGCGGCAGTTTAGGGGTTAATAAGTTTATTTAGGTGCGGGGGCTCCGGGAGCGGCGGATTAGGGGTTCATATATTTATTATAGTGGCGTCGGGGTCCAGGAGCGGAGGTTTAGGGGTTAAACAATTTATTTATTTGCGGCGGGGTCCGGGATCAGCAGGATAGGGGTTAATAGGTATAATGTAGCTGGCGGCGGGGTCCGGGAGCAGCGGTTTAGGGGTTAATATATTTATTATAGTGGTGGCGGGTTCCAAGAGCGGCAGTTTAGGGGTTAAACAATTTATTTATTTGCGGCGGGGTCCGGGATCGGCAGGATAGGGGTTAATAGGTATAATGTAGGTGGCGGCGGGGTCCTGGAGTGGCGGCTTAGGGGTTCATATATTTATTATAGTTGAGGCGGGGTCCAGGAGCGGCAGTTTATGGGTTAATAAGTTTATTTAGGTGCGGGGGACTCCGGAAGCGACGGTTTAGGGGGTAAAAGAGTATAGTATAGTGTGGGTGCTTAGTGACAGGTTAGCAAGAAAGCTGCGAAGAAGCCGATGAGCAGCGAGATCGATGACTGTCAGTTAACAACAGTCCACTGCTCATCGCTCCATACTTGGTGCGCGGCTTCTTGACAGCTTTCTTGGTAACTTTGGCAAACGTATTCAGGTCCGCGGCGGCAATGTTAGGCGAGCTTAGGCGAGCGAATTGGTGGCGGCGGGGTCCGGGAGTGGCGGTTTAGGGGTTCATATATTTATTATAGTTCCGGCGGGGTCCAGGAGCGGTAGTTTATGGGTTAATAAGTTTATTTAGGTGCGGGGGACTCCGGAAGCGGCGGTTTAGGGGGTAAAACAGTATGGTATAGTGTGGGTGCTTAGTGACAGGCTTGCAAGAAAGCTGCGAAGAAGCCGATGAGCAGTGAGATCGATGACTATCAGTTAACAACAGTCCGCTGCTCATCGCTCCATACTTGGTGCGCGGCTTCTTGACAGCTTTCTTGATAACTTTGGCGAACGTATTCAGGTCTGCGGCGGCGATGTTAGGCGAGCTTAGGCGAGCGTATTGGGGCCGGCGAATGCAGGTAAATACGGAGCTTCATAACTAGAGGCCATGGTCTAGATTCATTAAACCTATATTCATCACTATTGTACTGTCTATTAGTAGTGCACAGTATATAAATATATATCTATTTAATAAACAAATACATGACACACCATACGGTTAACGAGATCTGTAGGAAACACAAGAAAATGAAAATCATGACTGCCACATTATGTAAAAATTACATTTAACAATTCCATTCTTTCATTTTATTTCATACTCCCATTTTTGTGATTGTACATTACAGTAATTACATCTTCTTAAATGGGATTCTAGATTGGATTGGGAGTTAACTACTTGCTTGTTTCTTGGTAATCAGGGTTTTATCAGTAAATAGAAAGGGGGGCATTGGCTTTTGGATACGGAAAAATGGTTCAAAACTCTCACTAATTATATGTTGACTAGGAACACTCCCTATTATTTATGTGGAAGTAAAAAAGAACAAGAATACTCCTTTGAGACTCACTGCAGATGCATGAATGTTTGTGTTTGAGTGAATGAACATAGATCCACATAATAATTACTAAGGTAACATATAGCCGATTGGATGAGTGATATTGCCCTCTGGTAGAGGTGTTGTTCACCCATAATGTTTAAGATGTAGGTTTTATGACATGTTTTATCATACTTGGACTCTCTGCATAGATCCTCATTGGGCTACTATGGTGACAGATTTTCTGCAGGAATGGGGAGTCACCCTCTGATAGAGGTGTTGCAGTGATAAATGTGACATTAACCTGTATGCAATTAGTAAGCATGTTTGGTTATTTTTTTTGTTATATTGATAACAAATATATTTATGATATTCTTTGATATGGATTAGTATCTATAAATAAAAAGTATATATATATTTTTTTAAATTCTAAAATCCCTTTTTTTCTGATCGTGAATAATACTCTCATTAGCTTTCTTTTAAAAAGAGGGTTTTTTACTGTCCCTTTAAACACCTTAAAGGTATAGTATAGTCAAAATGAAACTTATGATTTATATAGAGCATATGCGTATGCTGTCGGCATTTATCATTGCTCCAGCATTTCTGAACTGCTGGTGCAATGCCGCCGCCTGAAGATTCGCGTCCAATCGGCCGCTAGCAGGTGGTGTCAATCAACCCGATCGTATTGGATCGGGTTGATTTTTTGCGAGTTCTGTCCGCCTCCTCAGAGCAGGTGGACAGGTTATGGAGCAGTGGTCTTTAGACCGCTGCTTCATAACTTGTGTTTCTGACAAGCCTGAAGGCTCGCCAGAAACACGGGTCTTCAAACTCCATACGGAACTTGATAAATATGCCCCTATACCTTTAATAGCAGTTTTACAATTTATAGTATGAGAAATGTTGCTCTGAGTTCCCAAACGGTGTAACTAACACTTTATAAGTGGTTACATACATGTGAGGGGATTTGTGTCTATTATTTATATGATGTTTATATGAATTACTACACCATGAGACGCCTCCCGTTGTTGTTTTGAAGATAGAGAATGTATGTCTGACTTACAGAGACATGATATTAAAAGCATCTCTGTTCCATCTAAAATAGAATGTTTCAAAATGTGTTAAAGTATTTATTTATTTACATATGTGCTGAATAAACATTTTTTTTACAAGCAAGTTGTCCCTATCAGCAGTAAACTTGCAAGGAATGTATACATAAATACACTTTTTATTGCTTACACTTTAAATTTAAACAGTTTTTACTTAAACTTTTCCAGGAAAAATATTTGTAACATGTCGAGTGCTGATATTTTATATACATGATAACAAATTGAGTACCATATCCCTTTAAAGTTTACCAAATGATAGATACAACATTTTAAAATAAGTAGATAAAGAGCTTTTAGAATTTGTGATGAGCTATACTGTGGGCAGTCATGTTGGTTCCTGTTCAGCTGGCAAAGTAAAAAATGTTCTTTCATGTATATCAATTGGATCCAGAGCTCTCATCATTCTTTAATGAGTGTTTGACCAGGACAGGAGTTTCTTTATTATCTGTCCCTAAATGTCCACAGTAACTGAAATACAATGCAAAATGTACTAACAAAATGAAAAATATTTTTCGTAAATTAATATTTTCTCTCTCAAATGTCAATGACTTTTTAATTCTCTCTATCACTCTCTCTCTCTCAAACTATAGCCATTACAATCATACTGACATATTCTCTGTAGGTGGCTGCATTAACCATCAAAACAGTTATTTCAGCTGACAAAATAAAGGTAAAGAAAATATTTATACGCCACCTAAAGGGATAGAAACGTCAAAAAAGTAAAGTGCATAGGTGATTTTAATTTTAAGTAGAAACATTTTTTCAATATAATTCCGTTAATAAAAATGCTTCTAGTTAAAGTTATTTCTGTTTTTCAGAGCACATATGCTCCAAGTCCCTCGTGCACCAGCATTCAAACACCACATCTCAGAAAGTCATCAGTGGCTTGTATGACACAAGTGAAAGACATAAAAAGTAAACATTGAAAAGTGCATGGGTGCATTTCAGTTTTACAAACAAGCAATTTTGCAATATATTTCCATTAGCAAAAATGGTTCTAGTAAAAGGTATTTTACTGTTTCAGTGACTTTCCCACTTATGCTTTGAGTTCCCTGTGCACCATCATTCAAACAACCAGTAGTGACTTGTATGACACAAATTAAATCTTCACTGACCAATACACATCATTTTTTAGGCAGACATGGGAGTAGATTTATCAAATGCTGGAGCGGACATGATTTGCTGCAGCGAATAACGTCCACCATTCATCCCTAAATGCAGACAGCATACACTATCTGCATTTAACATTGCACAAGCATATCTTAAGAAATGCTTTAGCAATCCTGCCCCCTAGTCACTGGCAGCCAATCGGCTGCCAGGAGGGGGTGTCAATCATCCTGATCATTTTGGATTGGCATGATTGCAGTCCGCCACCTTCTTAACTTAGGTTTCAGGCAGACCTGAAACCTTAGCAGACACAACAGAATCCACTGCTTGTTAAATCTGGCCCATGGGCCTCTATTTATCAAGGTCTGGCGGACCTGATCCGACACTGCGGATCAGGTCCGCCAGACCTCGCTGAATACGGAGAGCAATACGCTCTCCGTATTCAGCATTGCACCAGCAGCTCACAAGAGCTGCTGGTGAAACGCCACCGACCGCAGACTCGCAGCCAATTGGCCGCCAGCAGGGGGATATCAATCAACCCAATCGTACTCGATCAGATTGATTTCCATCGATGTCTGACGGCCTGCTCAGAGCTGGAGGACAGGTTATGGAGCAGTGGTCTTTGTGACCGCTGCTTCCTAACTTGTGTTTCTGGCGAGTTTGAAGACTCGCCAGAAACACGGCCCTTCAAGCTCCGTACGGAGCTTGATAAATATGGGCCATAGTGTTTAATTCCTGATGCTCTAATCACATGTAGCATATGTGCGTATGCTGCTGAAACCCTAATACAAAAATCATTTTTGCTGATGGAAGTATATTGTATAATTGGTTCTGCTTAAAACTGAAATGCACCCAGGTACATTTTAATTTTGATTTGTTGAGAACACATAAAAGGGAAAGAAAATCAGATTAGAAGTGGAACAAAGCTTTGCTGTATACAAAACACATATACTAAGGAAACAAGAACGTAATCTATATTGTGGTAACTGTTTAACATGTTTGCTCTTTTAGCAATTACGGTGTGAAATATTGCTGAATGGTTGTTAAAATACAATTGGAAAAGGAAAAATAATGTATGGGAAAAAATCTTATCCAAGTTTTATAATGAGGACTCAAGAAGTAAAATATGCCAACGCTGCTATATCTATACTTATGGGCAAAGAACAGGGCCAGGTATTAAAAAAAAAAAAGTCAGCATTTCCTTTCTCTAAATCAATCAGTAAACTAATTTGAGGTCTGCAGAAACACACAGTTTTCACAGCATATATTGTTAAAGAGACATAAGTTAGGAATTTCTAAATTATAACTGAAAGTAGCAGAAGAAAATACAAATAAGGGAAGGAAAATCATCTTGATAAGAACGTTGATGTGCATGTTGGTCTTTTATAATTTTTTACCAATTTAATTAAGAAAAAAGAAAAACATCCACACACCAACAAAACAGATTTCTATATGGAAATGTATATGAGGCTGCATGAGGGAGACCTGTAGGTGGAGCAGGTGGTATATTGTGGCGGAGCCATAATTAATGGGCAAAATGTATAGGTGTTGGAGATGAGGTAGGCCATTGGAGGATTCTGTACAGTCCCTTGTTTCACATTGGAAACTGGGGCATTTGCACAGAAGTGAAAGCTGCTGGAGGAACAGTATAATAGAGATCCCAAGCTGTGTCAATCCTGCAATATAAAGGAGAGCTCTGTTTACATGTAAATTGGTCTAGTAAGTCAAGGAGAGAAGTAAAGGGATAGTGTTAAAATTAATGATCTCCCCCACTAGTACCACCCCCAGCCATGAGGTATAGCTTTCCAGTATAGTGCGACCATTTTGTTAGATCTAGAATCACATTCACATTTCTTTAGAACTCTATGGCAACTGTGTTTGCAACAATGTTTGTACCAATGTTATACACTGTTTCAAACATTACTTCTAAAGAGTGCTATAGATGTATAGACATGCATGATCCTGAGCATCTATGAGCTGGGTTTACTCTTTAACAAATTGATACTAGGAAAATAAAATAAATTAAATAATAAACATAGATTGGAAAGTTGTTTAAACAATTGCATCCTCTGTGCTCCATTTACCAAGCAGCGATAGCTGCTTTGGGGTCTCAGTCTGGCTCTGAGCAAATTGTGCAATGTTAACTGCGGGAAGCGCAGCCTGCATGCAGCAAGGCTCGGAGGACAACCTTGTCCGTCTGGCCTTTGATAAATGGATCCCTCTGTCTGCTTTGTGGTTTATTTCTATACCCCATGTTTGCATATAAAGACAAGACCATCATACTCCAAAAGGTACTAAGAGCACCAGACCTACACAACAATGTTCTGCTTAAAGCTATAGGGTCTGATTCTTTAAAGCTCTCTGGGCTTGTGATATTTTATGAGAAATATCCCCAGTATTATGAAGTCCCTATCCTAATTCTATAAAAGCAGTTTTTACCTTGACAACACTATGGGGCCAATTTATTAAGGCCCGAATGCTGCTATATGCAGCTGTCTCTGCGCGAGCCTTCAGGCTTGCCGGAAACTTAAGTTAAGAAGCAGCGGTACCACAACTTCTTAACTCACTCTCCACCTCTGAGGCGGCAGATAGCAATCCACCCGATCGCATACGATCAGGTTGATTAACAGCCCCTGCTAGTGGTCAACCTGCAGGGGGCAGCATTGCACAAGGATTTCACAAGGAATGCTTGTGCAATGATAAATGCAGACAGCTTATGCTGTCAGCATTTATAAGTCTGGTGGACATGAACGCTATAGCGGATTATGTCCGCCAGACACATGATACATCGGGCCGTGTGTGTTGCAAATAGTGTTCCCTAATTTTAAGTATGTGAAGTTGATGTGTATATTACAATGGGGCTCACAAAAAATCATTGTATGAAACAAATAAATGAGATAGTGAAAAAAAAAACATGCAGTAGAAATTGTATTGTTTAATCGCATACAAAATTGTAACAAAATTGTTCTGTTATTGTTCTGCAAAAAGAAACAATTTAAGGTGCACAATAAAAATTTTAATTAAACTGCACTGCACATGCAAAAACCCTGTGAAATTTGTATAAAACGAAATTCAAAGCATATTATTTTCCTTATTGTAAAATGAGTTTTCCCACCTCTGCAAGTGGGCTGAACAGGGGTTGCTCCATGAGTGTAGTTAATTTCTCTTCCAGGTCTTGCGTATTCTTTAAAATGTTTCCCCCTGCTGATCTATTGTTTATTTTTTTTACCCAAACTAGAAGGTGTTGAGATTGTTTCGAAATATGCAAAACACATTACTCTAATAGAAAAACAAGTAAACATTTTTGGGCATAAATCTTTAATTTCCCTTCTTTTCTCACAGGTACGATGACTATTTATTTATTTATTTATTTATAATAAAAAATGTTCTGTTGGATAAACTGGCGAGGTCCAGAAATGTGCGTAAATACACATTTCTGGAGTTGCCAATGACTTACGGCAGTTTACAAACTGCCAGAGCCTAAGATTTTTTTTTTTTTACCATGGCCGTAAAAGTGTAACACGTCTCCCAAAAATAAACGTGACACATCAAAACCCCTATACCCACCCCCTCCACATCGCAACTAATAATAAAACTATTAACCCCTAAACCGCAATTCACCCACATCACAATCTACCTAATACATGTATAAACCCCTAATCCGCCATCCCCCCATATCACAAAGTATATAATTACACTACTAACCCCTAAACCGCCATCCCCCACAATGCAATAACCTAATTACACTATTAACCCCTAACGTACCACCCCCTAAAAACACAAATAACTAATTTAATCACTAAGCCCCCTAACCTAACACCGCCTAAATTAACCCAAATTACATAAAATACAAAAATACTAAGTTAAAATTAAAATAAAAAAACCTAACATTACTTAAAAAAAACAACCTAAGATTAAATTAAAATAAATACATCTAAAATGACAAGAAATAAAAAGTCTAAAATTATAGAAACAAATAAACAAAATTATCAAAAATAAAAAATTTAAACCTAATCTAATACCCCTATATAAATAAAAAAGCCCCCAAATAAAAACACCCCCTAATCTAACACTAAACTACCAATGGCCCTTAAAAGAGCATTTGTAGGACATTGCCCTAAGTTAAACAGCTCTTTTACCTACCCATCAAACCCCCCAAAATAAAAAACCTAAGCTACCCATTGCCCTTAAAGGGGCATTTGTACAGGCATTGCCTTAAAAGGCCAATCAGCTATTTTGCAGCCCATTAAAAAAATCTAAAAAAAAAAAAAATCCAAAAAATTAAAAAAAAAGCCTAAGTCTAACCCCCCAAATAGGTACTCACCATTTCTGAAGTCCGGCGGAGAAGGTCTTCTTCCAGGCGGTGAAGGTTTTCTTCCAGGAGGCAACGTCTTCATCCAGTGCGGGGACCTTTTCTATCTTCATCCAGGGCGAAAGCGGCGCAGAGGTGACCGTGGAGTAAGAACACCAGCCGCAGAGATATCCAGCATGGAGGATCCTCTTCATGCAGTCACCGCCGCACACTGAAGATTGAATGCAAGGTACCCGTTTTATATTTGGAGTACCTTGCATTCCTATTGGCTGAAATTTTCAAATCAGCCAATAGGATGAGAGCTACTGAAATCCTATTGGCTGTTCAAATAAGCCAATCGGATTTCAGTAGGGGGTTTTACTGTTAGGGGGGGACTTAGTATTTTTTAGGTAAAAGAGCTGTTTAACTTAAAATTGGTAGTTTAGTGTTAGATTAGGGGATGTTTTATTAGGCGGGGCTTTTTTATTTTTATAGGGGTATTATATTTTTGATAATTTTGTTTATTTTTTTCTGTAATTTTAGACTTTTTTATTTTTTGTAATTTTAGATGTATTTATTTTAATTTAATCTTAGGTTTGTTTTTTTAAGTAATGTTAGTTTTTTTTTATTTTAATCTTAACTTAGTATTTTTTTATTTTATGTAATTGGGGTTAATTTAGGGGGTGTTAGGTTAGGGGGCTCAGTGATTAAATTAATTATTTGCGATGTGGGGGATGGCGGTATAGGAGTTGATAGGTTAATTAGGTTTATTGCGTTGTGGGGGGGATGGCAGTTTAGGGGTTAATAATGTAATTAGATTTAGTGCGTTGTGGGGGTGACGGATTAGGGGTTAATACATTTATTAAGTAGTTTGCATTATGAGGGATGGCGGTTTAGGGGTTAATCACTTTATTAGGTATATTGCTTTGCCGGGGGTTGGCGGTTTAGGGGTTAATAGGTTAATTCGATATTTTGCGATGTGGGGGTTGGCGGATAAGGGGTTAATAGATTTTATTTAGTTTTTGGGGTGGGGGAATGACGGTTGACAGGTAGATATTGCACATGTGTTAGATGTTAGTTAGACCTTCCAGGGAGTTACAGTACTTATATTTTCAGCACAAGGCTTGCTGCGCCTGTCTATGTGTGGCAAGGTAAAATTGGAGTAAAATGTCTCCATTTTTGCCGCATGAGTTCTTGCGCTGAATATATAATACTGACTTGGGACGCGGTTCTATGTTAATTTATGGGAGTAAAATTAGCGGGCAATGGCTGAAATATATGTGCCGCATTTATATGCGGCGCAATATATGTGATAGCAATACTGGACTAAAAACTGGTGTCGCCGGCTTTTGCGGGCGCCACCGCATATGTAATCTCGCCCCACATTTTTATTTCATGATTCAGATAGAGCATACATTTTTTTTAAAATCTCAATTTACTTCTATTATTACATTTACTTTATTTTTTTTTATTTCCTTTGTTAAAGGAGCAGCAATGTACTAGTGGGAGCTAGCTGATCACATCTGATCAGTCAATTACAAGAAACAAATTGATTGGATATAGTATATGTGTTTGAACAACTATGGTATTCTTGACTAAAATACAGTTCTCAATGAGAGATTATATGATAAGGGAACTGGGCCCTTTTTTTTAAAAAAAAAAAAAGCAAAACACTTTTTTCTGCAGTGTAGCTGCCCCATCATTACCCTATCCCCTCCCACCCCCAGATCACTTTCCCACAATTTCCACCCCTTTCCACCATTGGAGCACCCTCTCCCTCCTTCCCCCTCCTCCCTCCTTTCCCCTCACTTCCACCCGCTCCCGCACACCTCCAGCGATGGGCCGCCCACCCACCTCCCTCCTAACCCTCCCACACCACCATTGATCTGCACCTTTGTTGGCCTCTCAGCATCGGTTACTGACCGGCAGCTATTGCACGATGCCTCCAATATAGAGGCATTGCTGCAATACCCTTAGAGCGGCTGGAAGAGATTGCGATCGATTCCAGCGCTCATTTTCACTGAGGACGTGATAGGTAGTTAACGGGTTAAAGTAATATAGGAGTTGTATAGCAATGATTTGATAAGCTTTGCTTCAGGATTATAATCAAACTAATAATTGACAAAAAAAGATACATTTGTATATTTTCTCAGGCTAATGTTTACTTTTAGTGCTATAGTATTTAGCATTAATTTAGTGTTTAATGTCTGTTTAAACATATGTACATTAGTTCTACAAAAGGAGCTTTAGCAGGAAGTACCTATCAGGCAATGAGCAGTAGTTGGAAGGGGCTTTCAACCAATTAGGATAAGTATGAAATGCACAACTTATACCACTGTATGTAACACAGGGGCGTATTATTGCCTAGGCCAACAAGGCCGGTGCCTAGGGCAGCAGATTTGGGAGGGGCAGCACATCTGCCCTATCCTCTCTAAAAGCCAGCACACAGTACAGTGAGCGATAAAATGCAGGCTTCTATAGAGAAAACCAGGCACATGCACTGATTAAGGTCACACTTCACAGACAGTGCTCCTTTAAACCGTTGCTACATTTAGAGCCGCTGGCATTTCTCCAACATTGGTGTGTCCGGTCCACGGCGTCATCCTTACTTGTGGGATATTCTCTTCCCCAACAGGAAATGGCAAAGAGTCCCAGCAAAGCTGGTCACATGATCCCTCCTAGGCTCCGCCCACCCCAGTCATTCTCTTTGCCGTTGCACAGGCAACATCTCCACGGAGATGGTTAAGAGTTTTTTGGTGTTTAAATGTAGTTTTATTCTTCTATCAAGTGTTTGTTATTTTAAAATAGTGCTGGTATGTACTATTTACTCTGAAACAGAAAAGGATGAAGATTTCTGTTTGTAAGAGGAAGATGATTTTAGCAGACAGTAACTAAAATCGATTGCTGTTTCCACACAGGACTGTTGAGATGAAGTAACTTCAGTTGGGGGAAACAGTTAGCAGTCTTTTCTGCTTAAGGTATGACTAGCCATATTTCTAACAAGACCATGTAATGCTGGAAGGCTGTCATTTCCCCTCATGGGGTCCGGTAAGCCATTTTCTTAGTTAAACATAAAAGAATAAAGGGCTTCAAAAAGGGCTTAAAAACTGGTAGACATTTTTCTGGGCTAAAACAATTGCTTTACTAGGCATATTATGCAGATTCTAACTAATTATTGGTATTATAATCTTGGGGAACGTTTAGAAAAACGGCAGGCACTGTGTTGGACACCTTTTTCAGATGGGGGCCTTTCTAGTTATAGACAGAGCCTCATTCTGGGACTGTATAGGGGTTAAATGTAAAAATGGCTCCGGTTCCGTTAATTTAAGGGTTAAAGCTCTGAAATTTGGTGTGCAATACTTTTAATGCTTTAAGACACTGTGGTGAAATTTTGGTGAATTTTGAACAATTCCTTCATACTTTTTCGCATATTCAGTAATAAAGTGTTTTCAGTTTGAAATTTAAAGTGACAGTAACGGTTTTATTTTAAAACGTTTTTTGTGCTTTGTTGACAAGTTTAAGCCTGTTTAACATGTCTGTACCATCAGATAAGCTATGTTCTATATGTATGAAAGCCAATGTGTCTCTCCATTTAAATTTATGTGATAATTGTGCCATAGTGTCCAAACAAAGTAAGGACAGTAATGCAACAGATAATGATATTGCCCAAGATGATTCCTCAAATGAGGGGAGTAAACATGATACTACATCATCCCCTACTGTGTCTACACCAGTTATGCCCACACAGGAGGCCCCTAGTACATCTAGTGCGCCAATACTTATTACCATGCAACAATTAACGGCTGTAATGGATAACTCCATAGCAAATCTTTTATCCAAAATGCCTACTTATCAGAGAAAGCGCGATTGCTCTGTTTTAAACACTGAAGAGCAAGAGGACGCTGATGATAACTGTTCTGACATACCCTCACACCAATCTCAAGGGGCCATGAGGGAGGTTTTGTGTGATGGAGAAATTTCAGATTCAGGAAAAATTTCTCATCAAGCTGAACCTGATGTTGTGACATTTAAATTTAAATTAGAACATCTCCGCGCACTGCTTAAGGAGGTGTTATCTACTCTGGATGATTGTGACAATTTGGTCATTCCAGAGAAATTATGTAAGATGGACAAGTTCCTAGAGGTTCCGGTGCCCCCCGACGCTTTTCCTATACCAAAGCGGGTGGCGGACATAGTAAATAAAGAGTGGGAAAGGCCCGGCATACCTTTTGTCCCCCCCCCTATATTTAAGAAATTATTTCCTATAGTTGACCCCAGAAAGGACTTATGGCAGACAGTCCCCAAGGTCGAGGGGGCGGTTTCTACTCTAAACAAACGCACTACTATTACTATCGAAGATAGTTGTGCTTTCAAAGATCCTATGGATAAGAAATTAGAGGGTTTGCTTAAAAAGATTTTTGTACAGCAAGGTTACCTTCTACAACCAATTTCATGCATTGTTCCTGTCACTACGGCAGCGTGTTTCTGGTTCAAGGAACTAGAAAAATCGCTCAGTAAAGAATCTTCGTATGAGGAGGTTATGGACAGAGTTCAAGCACTTAAATTGGCTAACTCTTTTGTTTTAGATGCCGCTTTGCAATTAGCTAGATTAGCAGCGAAAAATTCAGGGTTTGCTGTCGTGGCGCGCAGAGTGCTTTGGCTAAAGTCTTGGTCAGGGGATGTGTCTTCCAAGACAAAATTGCTTAACATTCCTTTCAAAGGTAAAACATTATTTGGACCTGATTTGAAAGAGATTATTTCAGACATCACTGGGGGAAAGGGCCACGCCCTCCCACAGGATAGGTCTTTTAAGGCTAATAATAAGCCTAATTTTCGTCCCTTTCGCAGAAACGGACCAGTCTCTAATTCTGTATCCTCTAAGCAAGAGGGTAATACTTCACAACCCAAACCAGCCTGGAAACCAATGCAAGGCTGGAACAAGGGTAAGCAGGCCAAGAAGCCTACCACTGCTACCAAAACAGCATGAAGGGATAGCCCCCGATCCGGGACCGGATCTAGTGGGGGGCAGACTTTCTCTCTTTGCTCAGGCTTGGGCAAGAGATGTTCAGGATCCTTGGGCGCTAGAAATAGTTTCTCAAGGTTATCTCCTGGAATTCAAGGAACTACCCCCAAGGGGAAGGTTCCACAGGTCTCAATTATCTTCAAACCAAATAAAGAGACAGGCATTCTTACATTGTGTAGAAGACCTGTTAAAGATGGGAGTGATACATCCAGTTCCAATAAGAGAACAAGGAATGGGATTTTATTCCAATCTGTTCATAGTTCCCAAAAAAGAGGGAACATTCAGACCAATTTTGGATCTAAAGATCCTAAACAAATTTCTCAGGGTACCATCGTTCAAAATGGAAACTATTCGAACGATCCTACCTACTATCCAGGAAAATCAATTTATGACTACCGTGGATTTAAAGGATGCGTACCTACATATTCCTATCCACAAGGAACATCATCAGTTCCTAAGGTTCGCTTTTCTGGACAGGCATTACCAGTTTGTGGCACTTCCATTTGGATTAGCCACTGCTCCAAGGATTTTCACAAAGGTACTAGGGTCCCTTCTAGCGGTTCTAAGACCAAGGGGCATTGCAGTAGTACCTTACTTGGATGACATCTTGATTCAAGCGTCGTCCCTGTCAAAAGCAAAGGCTCATACGGACATCGTCCTAGCCTTTCTCAGATCTCACGGATGGAAGGTGAACAAAGAAAAAAGTTCTCTGTCCCCGTCAACAAGAGTTCCCTTCTTGGGAACAATAATAGATTCCTTAGAAATGAGGATTTTTCTGACAGAGGTCAGAAAATCAAAACTTCTAAGCTCTTGTCAAGTACTTCATTCTGTTCCTCGTCCTTCCATAGCGCAGTGCATGGAAGTAATAGGATTGATGGTTGCAACAATGGACATAGTTCCTTTTGCACGAATTCATCTAAGACCATTACAACTGTGCATGCTCAGACAGTGGAATGGGGATTATACAGACTTGTCTCCGACGATTCAAGTAGATCAAAAGACCAGATATTCACTCCGTTGGTGGCTGACCCTGGACAATCTGTCACAGGGAATGAGCTTCCGCAGACCAGAGTGGGTCATTGTCACGACCGACGCCAGCCTAGTGGGCTGGGGCGCGGTCTGGGAATCCCTGAAAGCTCAGGGTCTATGGTCTCGGGAAGAGTCTCTTCTCCCGATAAACATTCTGGAACTGAGAGCGATATTCAATGCTCTCAGAGCTTGGCCTCAACTAGCAAAGGCCAAATTCATAAGGTTTCAGTCAGACAACATGACGACCGTTGCATATATCAATCATCAGGGGGGAACAAGGACTTCCCTGGCGATGAAAGAAGTGACCAAGATAATTCAATGGGCGGAGGATCACTCCTGCCACTTGTCTGTGATCCACATCCCAGGAGTGGAAAATTGGGAAGCGGATTTTCTGAGTCGTCAGACATTCCATCCGGGGGAGTGGGAACTCGATCCGGAAATCTTTGCCCAAATAACTCAATTATGGGGCATTCCAGACATGGATCTGATGGCGTCTCGTCAGAACTTCAAGGTTCCTTGCTACGGGTCCAGATCCAGGGATCCCAAGGCGACCCTAGTAGATGCACTAGTAGCACCTTGGACCTTCAACCTAGCTTATGTATTCCCACCGTTTCCTCTCATTCCCAGGCTGGTAGCCAGGATCAATCAGGAGAGGGCCTCGGTGATCTTGATAGCTCCTGCGTGGCCACGCAGGACTTGGTATGCAGACCTGGTGAATATGTCATCGGCTCCACCATGGAAGCTACCTTTGAGACAGGACCTTCTTGTTCAGGGTTTATTCGAACATCCGAATCTGGTTTCCCTCCAACTGACGGCTTGGAGATTGAACGCTTGATTTTATCAAAGCGTGGGTTTTCAGATTCTGTAATAGATACTCTGATTCAGGCTAGAAAGCCTGTAACTAGAAAAATTTACCATAAAATATGGAAAAAATATATCTGTTGGTGTGAATCTAAAGGATTCCCATGGAACAAGATAAAAATTCCTAAGATTCTATCCTTTCTACAAGAAGGTTTGGAGAAAGGATTATCTGCAAGTTCTCTGAAGGGACAGATCTCTGCTTTATCTGTTTTACTTCACAAAAGACTGGCAGCTGTGCCAGATGTTCAAGCATTTGTTCAGGCTCTGGTTAGGATCAAGCCTGTTTACAGACCTTTGACTCCTCCCTGGAGTCTAAATCTAGTTCTTTCAGTTCTTCAAGGGGTTCCGTTTGAACCCTTACATTCCGTAGATATTAAGTTATTATCTTGGAAAGTTTTGTTTTTGGTTGCAATTTCTTCTGCTAGAAGAGTTTCAGAGTTATCTGCTCTGCAGTGTTCTCCGCCCTATCTGGTGTTCCATCCAGATAAGGTGGTTTTGCGTACTAAGCCTGGTTTTCTTCCGAAAGTTGTTTCCAACAAAAATATTAACCAGGAGATAGTTGTACCTTCTTTGTGTCCGAATCCAGTTTCAAAGAAGGAACGTTTGTTACACAATTTGGACGTAGTCCGTGCTCTAAAATTCTATTTAGAGGCTACTAAAGATTTCAGACAAACATCTTCCTTGTTTGTTGTTTATTCTGGTAAAAGGAGAGGTCAAAAAGCGACTTCTACCTCTCTTTCCTTTTGGCTTAAAAGCATTATCCGATTGGCTTATGAGACTGCCGGACGGCAGCCTCCTGAAAGAATCACAGCTCACTCCACTAGGGCTGTGGCTTCCACATGGGCCTTCAAGAACGAGGCTTCTGTTGACCAGATATGGAAGGCAGCGACTTGGTCTTCACTGCACACTTTTGCCAAATTTTACAAATTTGATACTTTTGCTTCTTCGGAGGCTATTTTTGGGAGAAAGGTTTTGCAAGCCGTGGTGCCTTCCATTTAGGTGACCTGATTTGCTCCCTCCCTTCATCCGTGTCCTAAAGCTTTGGTATTGGTTCCCACAAGTAAGGATGACGCCGTGGACCGGACACACCAATGTTGGAGAAAAAAGAATTTATGCTTACCTGATAAATTACTTTCTCCAACGGTGTGTCCGGTCCACGGCCCGCCCTGGTTTTTTAATCAGGTCTGATGAATTATTTTCTCTAACTACAGTCACCACGGTATCATATGGTTTCTCCTATATATATTTCCTCCTGTCCGTCGGTCGAATGACTGGGGTGGGCGGAGCCTAGGAGGGATCATGTGACCAGCTTTGCTGGGACTCTTTGCCATTTCCTGTTGGGGAAGAGAATATCCCACAAGTAAGGATGACGCCGTGGACCGGACACACCGTTGGAGAAAGTAATTTATCAGGTAAGCATAAATTCTGTTTTTTGCAGTGGAAGCGTTCTTGTTGAGAAACTTGCCTGGGGATATGCTTACAAGGTGAGGCTGGAGGAGAAGACCTTGTGCCAATATGCTGCCTCCCTTTGTGAGCTGTGGTGGTTCTTCAAGCAAAGTGCTTATTGCAGGTCTTAGTAACTAACAGACTGGATGCATATGTGCACTGATTAGATCAGCTTGTGATGCCTAATCATAAACTCTCAGCACTAATGTATGTTAGCTACTAATAGCTTGCTTTCTCTGCATTCATGAACCCAGAGAGTAAATAGTAAACGGACACTTAAAAGTTTAATAACTTGAATGATGGTAATTACTGTATGTTGTTGCATGTGAAGGGCAGTGATTGACTCAAAGTGTATTCTTCTTTCCCTCCTTTCCTCTCTCCCTTCTTTCCCTTTCTCCTTTCCTTCCTCCCTCAACTCCCTCCCTCCCTCAACTGCCTCCCTTATTTATTTCCCTCCCTTCTTTCCCACTCTGCCTTCTTTCTCTCAACTCCCTTCCTTGCTCTCTTCTTTCACTCCTTTCTTTACCTCCCCTCTTTCCCTCCCCCTTTTCTTCTCTTCCTCCCCACTTTTCTTATCTTCCTCCCCACTTTTCTCCTCTCTCTCTCTCTCTCTCTCTCTCTCTCTCTCTCCCTCCCTTCTTTCCTTTCCCTCCCTTTTCTCCCCTCCTCTTCTTTTCTCTCCCTTCTCTCAGGGCATGCAATTCAACCCACCTGTATGTAAGTGTTTTGCTAGCCCATTTTCTTTTGAATTGTTATGAAAAAAAATAAACATTTTTTACACACTGACCCAAATATTATAAATATTAATGGGAAAACAGGCCTAGAACCTTTTTTTGGGGGGGGGGGGGGGCAGCAGAATTTTGAGTGCCTAGGGCAGCAAAAAACCTAAATACGCCTCTGATGTAACACGTTTATTTGACATTTTCTCATCCAACAAAATTGATTGTACAGTGTCCATTTAAGCTAAGTGTTTACTGTTCTAAGAGAGGCAGCTCTAGAGTTGGTGAGGCCTTAGGCAAAATTCAAATATGAGGCTTCTCTTATGATTAATTTGTATTACCTATCAAGTACTGTACTGAACTGTACTGTATACCTGGTTGTGTACAATACTTCCCCCTCTATTCTTCTTTATTCTTTTCTTTTTATTTTTAGATAAAAAAAATATGTTGTGGTCTTCCATTGTACCTAATCTCTCAATAATAATGAAAGGAAAGGAAAAGAGAAAAAAAGGAGAAAGAGAGAGGAAAAAAGAGAGTACAGTGAGAGAGAGTGAAGAAATAAACAGACAAAAAAGAAGGAATAATGGAAAAGAGAGGTAGTAGTGTGAGAGAGGAGAGAGAAAAGAGAGATAGAGTGGGAAGAAGAGATAAGAAACAGTGGTGAGAGAATAAAGAGAGGATTATAGAAGTAAGTGAGAGAGAAGACAGAGTAAATAGAGGAGGGAGAAACAAAGAGAAGAAATAGCAGGAAAAAGAAAAGTGAGAGAGAGGACAACAAGAGAAAACAGAGTAGATTCTAGAGGAAAAAATGCTGAGTGAAAAGAAAATTAAAAGGAAGAAGAAGAGAGGGGGAGAAAGAGGGAGGATGAAGAAATAGATTCAGAAGAGAAATGGAGTCAGAGATAATAGAAGAGAAAGGAGGGGTAGAGAGGAGGGAGAGTGGGTGAAAGGTAAAGACTGAAAAGAGAAGGAAGAGAGGGGAAGTAGTACGAGAAAGGAGAGGGAAGAAGTGGAGTTCTTGAGAGAGATAAGAGAAAAAGCTGTAGGAGAGAGACAAAGGAGGGGCAATAGAAGGAGAGAAGTGGGGAAAAAAGAAAAGAGGGGAATGAGAAAGAAAATAGTAAAGAAATAAGAGGATGATAGTGGTGAATGTGAGAGAAGAGACAGAGGAGAGAAAGAATATAAGAAATGTTAATAGCCGCCTATTACCTCTGGTTGCAGGGGATAAAATAATTAAAATACAATCCCCCTTTCCCATTTATATGTTTATTGTTGCCTTTGTCCTCTCTGCCTCCTGAGTATGCGGAAGCTGACAGCACCGCACAGGCAGTGGCGTCACTAGGGGGGTGTGGGCCGCACCCGGGTGACAACCTCCAGGGGGTGACACCACCAAAATTTTTTTTTTTTTTTATTTTTTTTTTAATTTTATTGTAATTCAAAGAAATACAATGTAGAAATGCATAGATTTTTTTTATTAGAGGGGCCAACATTTGTGAACATTAGTGGGACTGGGTAAAATGTAGACCCACATTTTTTTGCCCCTTGAGCCAGCGCTGCAATTTCCACAAATAGTTTTCCCGGCTGCTTTTGCTTTGTTTGTACTTTGCTCCTCCCTTGCCCAATTGCACTATGAATGTTGTGGGCGTGCCGTGGGGCTTGCAAAGTTGGTTGCGCTGCTAGCCTAAACTTGCCTGCCTATCTGTGCTCACGGCTAAGTGACGTGTGGAGCAGTGGAGTCACTCACTGCTGTGCTGTCTCTCTAAACAGGAACCGGGAAATCGTGAGGGGGATGCCTGGCATCTGACCGCATAACTGTCTGACAATGTCTCTAAAGTCAAGGAGCCACGTATGATGCCCACCAGACTGGTACGGTTACGGTACACTAAGTGCACACTGAAGAGATAGGAGGGGAGGGCAGGCGGGGGTCTGGCGGTGAGCTGAGGTGATTGGCCATAAGAAGCGGTAGGCACGTGGCCCGGAGCTGTGCACTGACAGACTTGGAACAGAGTCAGAGAGCAGAATTTTCATAGTTTGCGCACCTAAACCTTTTCTTTAGTGATTTATTTTTAGAGTGCACTGTTTATCTTTCATTTTATGCTCTGCTGAGTCAGGGAGCAGCTCTAGGCATGAACTTTATAATGAATGCAGTTCAGTTTACATATTTTGTATGTGTGTGTGTGTGAGTGTTTTTGTGTGTGTGTGCCTGAGTGTTTCTGTGTGTGTGCCTGAGTGTTTTTGTGTGTGTGTCTGAGTGTTTTTGTGTGTGTGTGTGAGAGTGTTTTTGTGTGTGTGTCTAAGTGTGTTTCCAAGTGTTTGTGCGTGCATCTAAGTGTGTTTTTAAGTGTGTGTGTGTGTCTGAGTGTTTGTATGTGTGTGTTCCTGTGTTTTTGTGTTTGTGTGTGTCTGCTTTCTGGGAGGTGGGGGGGGGGGGTGACACCATAACTTACCGCACCGGGTGACACCATCCCTAGTGACGCCACTGTGCACAGGGGCAGGCAGAGGGCGGAAGGAAGTGAGGAGTCTGCACTTGACAGACAAAAAACTTGCAATTGTTTAAGAGGCTTTGAGGGTTAACTATACAGCTGTGATGGGTGGAGCACCTATACAATCCAAAACTAACATCCCATGGGCAGAAAAAGAAAACAAATAAAGCACATTTTGTCTATGCCCCATCAAGAGTGAGACCTTAGGCGGTTGCCTATTTGGCCTAACACTAGGGCCGCCTATGTGTTCTAATTATTAGTTTTCACAGTTTTCCATGCTGGCAAATCATTTATACATAGCAGGTCACTAGTTAATGGAAAATAGAATAAACCTGGTAAAAGCAGCACATAATTTAATTGAAGATAAAATTAATGACTAATGTTTTGTTTTTATAACTACCATATCCCTGTATTAATTCTACATAAAGACAGACATATTTTTTTATATGGAACTAACATTATTTTTAAGATTCTGAATACTGTCCACATATACTTGTTTTCATATTTAAGGGTTATTAAACACAAAATATATTTTATAAGTATAGTATTGAGGTTATTCCTCACGTCCCTCTTGTCATGGTTCCACTATATTGAAATCTAGCGTCACTGCACTCTATTGATGACCTGTTTGCACTTGTGCAGCAACTGTCCTTCAGATACCTGCAGTGTAATCTTTATCCCAAGATAGAGGTTAATGACATTTATTAAGTGTTTAATGTCCCTTTAATCCCTTTAATGTCCCTTTAATCTAAATAGGAATACCAATCTTACTAAAGTTTAGCCATATACGAACAGGATCACATTACTAGAGTTTTTTCTATGCTAAATTTTATTTTATTTTTTTACTTCTATTGGATAAAATACAGCTACATGACCCTTTGTAGATTCCAACCTTGGAACAAAATGTTCCTGTACAGCTAAGAAAAATACATTCTATTGAAATCAGGAGAGAAAACATGACTTCACATTAGTGCTCAGTACATCTTGTCAGTCTTTTCAATTCATAACAACAGTTGATGAGACATTGCAGTATGGTAGCAAAAGGTTATACCAGTGTGTCAGGTAAGGCTGACATGTAACAATGAACTGGGAAAGCAAGGGTTGGAAAAGATGAAGGAAAATGGGTGAGAAATATAATCTCTCCAAAGTATAGGATTCATAGATCAACCAATCAGCAAGCTGTACCCAGGTGTTTAACCAAAGATGGGTCTGCTCATAAGCTTACATTCCTGCTTTTTCAAATAAAGATACCAAGAGAACAAAGAAAAATGATAATAGGAGTAAATTAGAAAGTTGCTTAAAATTGTATGCTCTATCGGGATCATTAAAGAAAAAAATGTGGGTTCAGTATCCCTTTAATATTTTGTCTGGGAATTTTAGCAC
Source organism: Bombina bombina (assembly GCF_027579735.1). Lineage (NCBI taxonomy): Eukaryota > Metazoa > Chordata > Amphibia > Anura > Bombinatoridae > Bombina > Bombina bombina. Next base: position 945,543,656 of record NC_069500.1, read on the forward strand.
ATTTTAGTGTGTTTTTTCTTGCATACTACATATTCACTGGTTGTGTTTAAATATGTGACATTTTCAGGTCACCTGATTATTTTCTATGTATTGTGATTGCATTTTTGAGCCTATCTAAGATTAGATTCCTTAGGTGAAATAAACTTTCCCATATTATAGGTTATGCTATGAAAGGGTTTAATTAAAGTGTAATCTCTATAAAGCACAACATATAAATCAAAACTCTATGTACCATCTTCTTCATGTTCTTGGGTTACTTAATTTTAAGCAACTTTCTAATTTACTCCTATTATCAATTTTTCTTTGTTCTCTTTCTATGTTTATTTGAAAAAAAAAAAAGGCATGTAAGCTATTTGTTTGGTTCAGGACCCTGGAAAGCACTTATTCATTGGTGGATGAATTTATCCACCAATCAGCAAGAACAACCCAGGTTGTTCACCAAAAATGGGCCGGCATCTAAACTTACATTCTTGCATTTCAAATAAAGATACCAAGAGAATAAAGAAAATTTGATAATAGGAGTAAATTAGAAAGTTGCTTAAAATTGCATGCTCTATCTGAATCACAAAAGAAAAAAATTTGGGTTCAGTGTCCCTTTAACTATGTTTTTGTTATGCATTAATTAAATAATTAACATATATTGTAAGGAGAAAAATGTGCTACTTGTTTATAGTGCACACCTTGTCATTGCAAACAATCAGAATAACATATCAATAGAATAACATATCAATAGAATAACATATCAGTCAAGTCTAAACATTTTTAAACAAATTAACATCTTTCTTTGCTGCAATTATTTTTCATTAACCTAACTCCACTAACCACTAGCCTTATTTGGAGGAGCCAATTAGTGCTTGAGGCTGCAGCTGACAAGGCTAGCCACAGTCATGGGAGCGATCCGATATAGATCGCAGTTTGCGGCGCAAGCGAGGGAACCGGCATCGCCCGCAGTTTCAGCTCGCAACTCGAGCTATCCTATATAAGTCGCCGTTAGATGCTAACGTGCCGTAAGTCTGACAAACCAGCGATGTCCAGAAATCTGCGTAAGTACAAATTTCTGGCGTCGCCAGTGACTTGCGCCACGTTAGAAACTGCCGGCGCCTATAAAACCTGACTAAAGTCTAAAACACCCGCACTGTCTAACACGCCTCCCTAACATAGCCCGACAAGTCTAACACGCCTCCCTAACATAGCCCGACACATCTAACCCTCTATCCGCTATCCCCCCTCACTAGCCTAACAATAAAAAAGCTATTAACCCCTAAACCGCCGCTCCCGTACCCCGCCGCAACCTAATAAAGTTATTAACCCCTAAACCGCCGCTCCCGTACCCCGCCGCCAGCTATATTATATCTATAACCCCCTAAAGTGAGCCCCTAACACCGCCGCCATCTATATTAAAATTATTAACCCCTAATGTAAGCCCCTTACACCGCCGCCATCTCTATTAAAATGATTAACCCATAATTTAATCTACCTACCCCGCCGCCAGCTATATTATCTATATTAACCCTAAGTATATTATAGTTAATATAGGTATTACATTATATATATTAACTATATTAACCCTAATTATATTAGGGTTAATATAGTTAATATAGTTACTATAGTATTTATATTAACTATATTAACTCTATCTAACCCTAACACCCCTAACTAAATTTATATTAAATTAATCTAATTCATTTATAAACTAAAATATTCCTATTTAAATCTAAATACTTACCTATAAAATAAACCCTAAGATAGCTACAATATAATTAATAATTACATTGTAGCTATGTTAGGGTTAATATTTATTTTACAGGTAAATTGTTAATTATTTTAACTAGGTATAATAGATATTAAATAGTTCCGATCAGCCAATAGAATGCGAGCTCAATCTGATTGGCTGATTGGATCAGCCAATCGGATTGAACTTGAATCTGATTGGCTGATTCAATCAGCCAATCAGATTTTTCTAACTTAATTCCGATTGGCTGATAGAATCCTATCAGCCAATCGGAATTCGGCGGACGCCATCTTGGATGACGTCATTTAAAGGTACCTCATTCGTAGTACAGCAGTCGGCCGGGATGGATGCTCCGCGGCGGCGGAGCGAAGAAAGAAGATTGAAGATGCCGCCGGAAGAATGAAGACTTTGCTGCCGCTTGGAGGAAGACGTCGCCGGAGGAAGAATTCTTCTTTGCCGCTTGGAGGAAGACATCGCCCGGATCGGATCAGGAGTTCGGCCCGGTGTGGTGAAGACAAGGTAGGGAGATCTTCAGGGGGGTAGTGTTAGGCTTTTTTAAGGGGGGTTTGGGTGGTTTTAGAATAGGGGTATGTGGGTGGTGGGTTGTAATGGGGGGGGGGGATTGTATTTGTTGTATGCAAAAGAGCTGAATTCTTTGGGGCATGCCCCACAAAAGGCCCTTTTAAGGGCTGGTAAGGTAAAGAGCTTTGAAATGTGTTTAATTTAGTATAGGGCAGGGAATTTTTTTTTATTTTGGGGGTTTATTATTTTATTAGGGGGCTTAGAATAGGTGTAATTAGCTTAAAAATCTTGTAATCTTTTTTTTATTTTTTGTAATTTAGTGGGGTTTTTTTTTTGTAATTTAGTTTAGTTAATTTAATTGTATTTTTAGATAGATGTTTGTAGTTTATTTAATTTATTGATAGTGTAGGTGTATTTGTAACTTAGGTTAGGATTTATTTTACAGGTAATTGGGTAATTATTTTAACTAGGTAGATATTAAATAGTTAATAACTATTTAATATCTATTATACCTAGTTAAAATAATTAACAATTTACCTGTAAAATAAATATTAACCCTAACATAGCTACAATGTAATTATTAATTATATTGTAGCTATCTTAGGGTTTATTTTATAGGTAAGTATTTAGATTTAAATAGGAATATTTTAGTTTATAAATGAATTAGATTAATTTAATATAAATTTAGTTAGGGGTGTTAGGGTTAGATAGAGTTAATATAGTTAATATAAATACTATAGTAACTATATTAACTATATTAACCCTAATATAATTAGGGTTAATATAGTTAATATATATAATGTAATACCTATATTAACTATAATATACTTAGGGTTAATATAGATAATATAGCTGGCGGCGGGGTAGGTAGATTAAATTAGGGGTTAATCATTTTAATAGAGATGGCGGCGGTGTAAGGGGTCAGATTAGGGGATAGATAAGGTAGATGGCGGCGGTTTTAGGGGCTCACAGTAGGGGGTTAGTTTATGTAGATGGCGGCGGGGTCCGGGAGCGGCGGTTTAGGGGTTAATAACTTTATTAGGGATTTCGGGGGGGGGGGGGGGGTCGCGGTTGACAGGTAGATAGACATTGCGCATGCGTTAGGTGTTAGGTTTATTTTAGCAGATCGCGGTTGACAAGGAGATAGACATTGCGCATGCGTTAGGTGTTAGGTTTATTTTAGCAGATCGCGGTTGACAGGGAGATAGACATTGCGCATGCGTTAGGTGTTAGGTTTATTTTAGCAGCCAGTTTAGGAAGTTACGGGTCTCCAATAGTCAGCGTAAGGCTTCTTACGGCTGCTTTTTGTGGCGAGGTGAAAATGGAGTACGTTTTCTCCATTTTCGCCACGTAAGTCCTTACGCTGCATATTGGATACCAAACTGCGCGGGTTTGGTATACCTGCCTATGGCCCAAAAAACTACGGACGACGGCAGAAATATACGCGCGTAACTTCTAGGTTACGCCGTATATAGGATACCAAACCCGCGCAAATATTGGCGTCGCCGGCTTTTGCGGGCGACGATTTTTATCGGATCGACCCCCATATTGTTAGTATAACGGCCATTGTTTTGCAGTAATTACCTGTTAAAATCAATTAAGAACAGGCATGTAGCATGGCTAGCCTTAAGAACTTTGCAGTGGGTTTTTTTCAGCTCAGAGAGTTAGAAAAAGCTACAATATTCAGAGCTAAATTACATGAAAAGTGGGGCAAAATAAACAATGAAAGTACATTGCATAGTTCTACTATGCATAACGAAACATTTTATATTAAAATCTCATATTGTTTATCGTCCCTTTAAAGAGTACATTAGGTTAATTAATTTATATGATACTTGTAAGAAATATGATAAGCTACTGTATCTCACCAAGATATTCCACAAAGTATAAAAAAAATAAACTGGATATATTACCACCCATAAAGTTATTCATAAACATTGTATAACCTCTAAGGTAATTGAAAAGCTCGATATGAATGTTTAAATAGGACTTGCTTTGTTGTTGACTGACCGCCTTGGACTAGAACTACATTTGTAGTTTCAATGCAATGACACCCAGTGTGCGGATGTTCTGTGTGTCTGCCCTGTAACCAGTTTTGGGTTAAATTAGCAAAGCATTTTACTTATTGTAGCTCAAGAACTCAAAGCAGCTATACAAATTAAATAAAGGATGCTAAGAACCAGGTTCCTACGCTTCTCACAATCAATACTTCAATGGTATTCAATACTGGCACAAATACACCTTTAATTATGGCAGGAGATTGTTGAACCCTATAATAAGAGTGCAATGTGATATAGCGCCCACAGAATGCTTGTTTGAATCTCATCCCCAGTTTAATTTTGAGTGATACTGGCAATAAACATTAATGACTTTGCAGTTGTAAACTGTGTAATCTGGTGGGAACATTAAGGTTCTCTATTAAAGGGACATAAAACAAGTTGGGATAGAGACAAAATAAAATAATATGTACTTTAATTACTTTACCTGCAAATTTATACTGCAGTGCCTCACCATTAACCCTTTCTTTTTAGTTTCTGAATTGTAAAGCTCTAACTCCCCCCACACAATTCCTTCTATGGCTGTATCTATATCTATTACTGTTTTGGTAGAATGCAAAAATGCACAGTGATTATCTGCAGGAGCATGTTTTGAAGCTGAAATACAATGCCTGTGTCTAAACACTGATAAGGGGGCGGAGTTGGTTGCTCCAGGCAGCTTAGCTATGTAATTCATTTTGCTTATTTTTGAAAATTATTTTAAAATACTTGCCAGCAATTTTTAAACAATGTTTTATGCAAACTATTTTTAATTAATTAGCCCTTTTAGGATATGCACAGATCTCAACCTCTTTTATGGCACTTTAAAGTATATTGAGATGTTTTATGTTACCACAAGTTTACACAGTTGAAAACAGCAATGGAAACTAGTCAACATAGTCCAATTTATACTGTTACTTGCTTTAAATATTTTGTATTATTATTTTGTTAATATTATTTATTTTCAATAAATCTTTCCATTTTTAAAAAGCAAGATGGACTGAACAGTATCACAAGCAACACGCCTCAGACATAGTAAATAAAAAGAGATCTTTCACAGCAGTTTATTCAAATGGCAAAAGGTATAAGTAGTGTTTATGTAGTTCTAGCCTTGCATAATGGTAGGAATATAGTTGAATGTACATGAAACCTTTTTTTTTCATGATTCAGATAGAGCATACAACTTTAAACTACTTTTCAAGCAGGGATGTAAGCTTGGGAGTGGGCACATGTTTGAAGCACATTATGGCAGCAATTTTGCAAGAATTGTACTATTTCCTGTCATGCTCCAAAACACCTACCTAAAGAACAAAGTAAATTTGATAATAGAAGTAAATTGGAAATTTGTTTACAATTGTATGCTCTGTCTGGATGTAATTGTTGGGTTTCATATTCCTTTAAGGCTCCAGTACCTATCAATCTACCTACTAATCTATGTACAGTATCTGTCATCTCTCTTCTATCTTTATTAGTTTGTTGCTGTACTTGTAACATTGGATTGTCTGAATACATTTCAATAGCCGTTGCCAGTATTGTGGGAACTCTCAGTAGCGAGAAATGCTAAAAATGTGAAAGGTGTTTTTTATCTCTCTCACACACTGAAAATGATCAGCCGGCAAAAACTGTTGTGCCAACCTTTAATAAATTGGCATGCAGATACATTTTATTGTTTATTTTATACTTTTTCTGTAAAATGAAATGTTGTTGTAGAAATATGTATTATATAATTAATTATATGCTATTAATAATATACTACTAAAATTAAACTTTACTGATTCAGATAGAGCATATAATTTTAAACAACATTCCAGTTTACTTCTGTTATTTAATTGGCTTTATTCTTTGGGTATTCTTTGTTGAAAACAGATTGGTGGCTCGCTCAATCAGGCCGATTTAACAAGGGTCGAATGGCCCCTAATCGCCCTCTTTCCGTGCAAACCTTTAGGCTCGCCGGAAACAGCAGTTAAGAAGCAGCGGTCTTAAGAGCGCTGCTCCTTATCTTGCCCGCCGCCTCTGAGGCTGCAGACAGCAATCAACCCGATCGGGTTGATTGAAACCCCCTGCTAGTGGCCGATTGGCCGCGAATCTGAAGGGGATGGCATTGCACAAGCAGTTCACCAGAAATGCTAGTGCAATGTTAAATGCCGACAGCGTAGCGATGTCGGTCGGACATGATTCTCTACAACAAATCATGTCCGCCCGCCATTTGATAATTCGGCCCCTATATGTTCATCTTGCTCACAGCCAGGGTCTTAACTACCATTGGTGCAGCAGGTGCACTGGTACCAGGGCCCAAGAGCTTGAGGGGGCCCATAAAAGCCAGCATATACATAGGCGTAGAATGTAGAATGTGTACAATCCTAATGCAGGGGAGCCTTTTATTAGTACAAGTTGCAGGTCTATCTATCTATCTATCTATCTATCTATCTATCTATCTATCTATCCTCAAAACCACTATATTACAGAACTTATTTTATTACTTTTGATTTTTATTGAGTTACCTTTGGGGGCCCCAAAATATCTTGCACCAGAGCCCTCTGTTGAGTAGGTTCGCTACTGCTCACAGCTTATTGCTGCTTCTTCAACAAATTATTCTAAGCGAGTTATGCAAATTTGAAAATTGAAGTAAATTGGAAAGTTGTTTAAATGGTACGTTCTGTCTGACTCATAAAGGAAAAAAAACAAGGTTTCATGTCCTTTATTGACACTGATTTAATTTCACTTCATTCACATTCAATAAAATCTTCTGTTCATATTATACTGTTTAAAATTCAGGCCATGTGGAAAATAGAAAAAGTAGAAGAGCTGTAATTTCAGTCAGTGTCAGGTTTGCTACTTCCACAGGGCGTTCATGTCATAACACTCAGCAAAACCCTATATTTGCACTGAAGACAACTATTAAGATTCTCTTTGGTAAATGCAAACAGCAAAAACTATTCCAATAGTGTTACATAACCAAGCTAAACGTGTTGTTATGTAAAGATCAGTAATTTGCTTGGTTTAGAATCATCACAATTTGTTCTGGTATAGAAAAAAACATAGCATTTATGTTATATAAGGCACAGTTTAAACACTCTTTTACTGTGACTATTAGACATTTGAAAAAGGTGTATCCCACGGAGGCAAAGGTAATTACACGAGGGAATAATGGTAATAAAAACTGTATTACAAATGTATTTAATCAAAATTACTGATAACAAACAAACTCATGGATCCATGTAAACACAGCAATAAAAATCACAAAAATATGGTACAGTGTACAATAAATAGATATATAAAAACAAATAGTCAATAGCATGTAAAATTACTCTATAAAATATATGTTGAAAGAGACAATCATACATATAAATTGCATAAAAACATATATTTCTCTTGCAAGGTGTATCCAGTCCACAGATTCATCCTTACTTGTGGGATATTCTCCTTCCCTACAGGAAGTGGCAAAGAGAGCACACAGCAGAGCTGTCCATATAGCTCCCCCTCTAGCTCCACCCCCCAGTCATTCTCTTTGCCGGCTCTAAGCACTAGGGTCTCTCTCGGGAGGGTAAAGTGAATGTGGTGTTAGAATTGTGGTTTTTATTATCTTCAATCAAAAGTTTGTTATTTTAAATGGTACCGGTTTGTACTATTTACTCTCTAGCAGAAAAGTGATGAAGATTTCTGCTGAGAGGAAAATGATTTTAGCATGTTGTAACTAAAATCCACTGCTGTTCCCACACAGAACTGAGGAGTACCAGAAAACTTCAGTTGGGGGGAACAGTTTGCAGGGTGAACTGCAATAAGGTATGTTCAGTCATTTATTTCTAGACAAGACTGAGATAATGCTAGAAGAGACTGACAATATCCCCATGAGGGGAGGGTAAGCTATGTTCACAGACTTAGTAAGGAATTGAATGCTTACATAATAGGGCTAATTATGCTGGTTGACACTTATTCAGGGCAATCGATTGTTTAGCTAAGGAAAATATTGTTTGCAAGACACTTTGAAAGCCCTTTTGGGTTCTTTCTGGGGTTATTACCCACATGGCTATTTTGTATTCACTTAGGAGTGATTTCTTAGGCCTCACAGCTCCGGAATAGAGTGGGAGGAGCCTAATTTTGCGCCTCAGATGCGCAGTTAGAATTGCAGAGAAGTTCATGCTGCTTCACATGGAGGGTCCTGCTGCTGTTTGAGGACCTTAAAGAAGCTATATTCCCCCAAATCTGATCCCTAAGGGCAGGTAGGGCCACAGCAAGGCTGTGGCAAGGTGCTGTAGTAATTTTAACCGGGTGTTGGCTTTAGGCTGCTCCGGTTTGGGCATTAAGGGGTTAATTGTTTTGCAACTTGTAGTGCAATCTTATTAAGGCTTTAGGTACATACTGTGAAAATTTCAAAAGGATTGCTTCATTTTTCACTGTTTTGTAAAATTGTGTGCTCTTTTTATCTCTTAAAGGCACAGTAATGTTTTTTCAAATTGTGTTTTTTATTTGATTAAAGTGATTTCCAAGCCTGCTTGTGTATACTACTAGTCTGTTAAACATGTCTGACACTAAGGAAAATCCTTATTCAATGTGTTTAGAAGCCATGGTGGAACCCCCTCTCAGAATGTGTCCCACTTGTACTGATATGTCGATACATTTTAAAGATCATATTGTTGCACTTAAGATGATTCTCAGACTGAAGGTAACGAGGGTAGCCCGTCTGCCTCTCCACAAGTGTCACAACCAGTTACGCCCGCGCAAGCGACGCCTAGTACCTCTAGTGCGTCTAACCCTTTTACATTACAAGACTTAGCGGCAGTCATGGATAATTTTCTTACAGCCTTCTTATCTAAACTGCCCGTGTTACCTGCAAAGCATGATAGCTCCATTTTAAGAACAGATTATGAGCATTCTGACGCTTTGGTAGCCGTATCTGATATACCCTCACAACGCTCTGAAGTGGGAGCGAGGGATTTGATGTCTGAGGGAGAAGTCTCTGATTCAGGAAGGTTCCTCCTCAGACAGATTCAGATACATTGGCTTTTAAATTTAAACTAGAACACCTCCGCGTTTTGCATAGGGAGGTATTAGCTACTCTGGATGACTGCGACCCTTTGGTGATCCCACAGAAATTGTGTAAAATGGACAAGTACTTAGAGGTCCCTGTTTACATGGATGCGTTTCCGGTCCCTAAGAGGATTGCGGATATCGTTACTAGGGACTGGGATAGACCAGGTGTTCCCTTTGTTCCCCCTCCTGTTTTTAAGAAAATGTTCCCCATATCTGACCCTGTGCGGGACTCGTGGCAGACGGTCCCTAAGGTGGAGGGGGCTGTTTCTTCACTTGCTAAACGCACAACCATACCAATTGAAGACAGTTGTGCTTTTAAAGACCCTTTGGATAAGAAGTTAGAGGGTTTGCTTAAGAAAATTTTTGTTCAACAAGGTTTTCTTCTCCAGCTAATTGCCTGCATTATTCCTGTAACTACTGCAGCCGCCTTCTGGTTTGAGGTGCTGGAAGACTCGCTCCAGACAGAGACCTCATATGAGGAAATTATGTATAGAATTAAGGCTCTAAAGCTAGCTAATTCTTTTATCACTGACGCCGCTTTCCAAATAGCTAAGTTAGCGGCAAAAAATCCAGGTTTCGCCATTTTGGCGTGCAGGGCGCTATGGCTAAAGTCCTGGTCGGCTGATGTGTCATCTAAATCCAAGCTTTTGAACATCCCTTTCAAAGGAAAGACCCTCCTCGGGCCTGAATTGAAAGAGATTATTTCAGAAATCACCGGGGGAAAAGGCCATACTCTCCCTCAGGACAAGTCCTTTAAGACAAAGAACAAAGCTAATTTTCGTTCCTTTCGTAATTTCAGGAACGGCCCCGCTTCATCCTCTCCGGCTTCAAAGCAAGAGGGTAACGCTTCACAGCCCAAGGCAACCTGGAAACCTTACCAGGGCTGGAATAAGGGTAAACAGGCCAAAAAGCCTGCAGCTGCCACCAAGACAGCATGAAGGGGTAGCCCCCGATCCGGTAACGGATCTAGTATGGGGCAGACTCTCTCTCTTCGCTCAGGCCTGGGCAAGAGATGTACACGATCCTTGGGCGTTAGATATTGTATCCCAGGGATATCTTCTAGAATTCAAGGGTTCTCCTCCAAGGGGGAGGTTCCACATTTCTCGTCTGTCTACAGATCAGACAAAGAAAGAGGCGTTTTTACGCTGTGTAGAAGATCTACATACAATGGGAGTGATCCACCCAGATCCAATCGTGGAACAAGGGCTGGGTTTTTACTCAAACCTGTTTGTGGTTCCCAAAAAAGAGGGAACTTTCAGACCCATCCTGGATCTAAAAATTCTAAACAGATTCCTCAGAGTCCCATCATTCAAAATGGAGACCATTCGGACAATCTTACCAATGATCCAGGAAGGTCAATATATGACTACCGTGGATCTAAAGGATGCATACCTATACATTCCTATCCACAAAGATCATCACCAGTTTCTCAGGTTCACCTTTCTGGACAAGCATTACCAGTTTGTGGCTCTTCCTTTCGGCTTAGCCACTGCTCCCAGAATTTTCACAAAGGTGCTAGGGTCCCTCCTGGTGGTTCTAAGATCACGGGCATAGCAGTGGCGCCTTACCTAGACGACATCTTAATTCAGGCGCCGTCTTTCCAAAGAGCCAAGTCTCACACGGAGATTGTATTGGCCTTTCTGAGGTCTCACAGGTGGAAGGTGAACATCAAAAAGAGTTCTCTTTCCCCTCTCACAAGGGTTCCCTTCCTAGGGACTTTAATAGACTTGGTAGAAATGAAAATATTTCTGACGGAGGTCAGAAAATTAAAACTCTTAACTACTTGCCGAGTTCTTCATTCCATTCCCCGGCCATCTGTCTCTCAGTGCATGGAGACAATCAGATTAATGGTAGCGGCAATGGACATAGTCCCTTTTGCTCAGATACACCTCAGACCACTGCAACTATGCATGCTGAAACAGTGGAATGGGGATTATGCAGATTTGTCTCCTCAAATTCAGATGGACCAGGAGACCAGAGATTCTCTTCTCTGGTGGTTGTCTCAGGATCACCTGTCTCAGGGAATATGTTTCCGCAGACCAGAGTGGATCATTGTAACGACCGATGCCAGTCTGTTAGGCTGGGGTGCGGTCTGGGACTCCCTGAAAGCTCAGGGCTTATGGTCTCAGGAAGAAAAGCTTCTCCCGATAAACATTCTGGAACTGAGGGCGATATTCAATGCTCTTCAGGCATGGCCTCAACTAGCTGCGGCCAAATTCATCAGATTTCAGTCGGACAACATCACGACTGTAGCTTACGTCAATCATCAGGGGGGAACAAAGAGTTCCCTAGCGATGACGGAAGTAACGAAAATAATAAGGTGGGTGGAGGATCACTCCTGCCAGCTCTCAGCAATTCACATCCCAGGAGTAGACAACTGGGAGGCGAATTTCCTAAGTCGTCAGACTTTTCACCCGGAGGAGTGGAAACTCCACCCGGAGATGTTTGCCCAGCTGACTCAGCTACGGGGCACTCCAGAGTTGGATCTGATGGCATCCCGTCAGAACACCAAACTTCCTCTCTACGGGTCCAGGTCCCGGGACCCCAAGGCGGTATTGATAGATGCTCTAGCAGCGCCTTGGTCCTTCAATCTGGCTTATGTTTTTCCACCGTTTCCCCTTCTCCCTCGTCTGGTCGCCAGAATCAAGCAGGAGAAGGCTTCGGTGATTCTGATAGCGCCTGCGTGGCCACGCAGGACTTGGTATGCAGACCTAGTGGACATGTCATCTGTCCCACCATGGACACTGCCAATGAGGCAGGATCTTCTAATGCAGGGTCCGTTCAAGCATCCAAATCTAGTTTCTCTACGTCTGACTGCTTGGAGATTGAACGCTTAATTCTTTCAAAGCGTGGTTTCTCTGAGTCAGTTATAGATACTCTGATTCAGGCTAGAAAGCCTGTCACCAGGAAAATCTACCATAAGATATGGTGGAAATATCTGGGTTGGTGTGAATCCAAGGGTAAGATTAGGATTCCCAGGATATTGTCTTTCCTCCAAGAAGGATTGGAGAAAGGATTGTCAGCTAGTTCCTTAAAGGGACAGATATCTGCTCTGTCTATCCTTTTACACAAGCGTCTGGCAGAGGTACCAGACGTTCAAGCATTTGCTCAGGCTTTAGTCAGAATCAAGCCTGTCTATAAACCTGTGGCTCCGCCATGGAGTCTAAATCTAGTTCTTTCAGTTCTTCAAGGGGTTCCGTTTGAACCTTTACATTCCATAGACATTAAGTTGTTATCTTGGAAAGTTTTGTTTTTGGTAGCTATCTCTTCTGCTCGAAGAGTTTCAGAATTATCTGCCTTACAGTGTGATTCACCTTACCTGGTGTTCCACGCAGATAAGGTAGTTTTGTGTACCAAGCCTGGTTTTCTTCCTAAAGTTGTTTCTAACAAGAATATTAACCAGGAAATAGTTGTTCCTTCTCTGTGTCCTAATCCTTCTTCGAAGAAGGAACGTCTGTTACACAATCTTGATGTAGTTTGTGCTTTAAAGTTCTATTTACAAGCAACTAAGGATTTCAGACAAACATCCTCCTTGTTTGTCATCTATTCTGGTAAGAGGAGAGGTCAGAAAGCAACTGCTACCTCTCTTTCCTTTTGGCTGAAAAGCATCATCCGTTTGGCCTATGAGACTGCTGGCTAGCAGCCTCCTGAAACAATTACTGCTCATTCTACGAGAGCAGTGGCTTCCACATGGGCTTTAAAAAATGAGGCTTCTGTTGAACAGATTTGTAAGGCAGTGACTTGGTCTTCACTGCATACTTTTTCCAAATTTTCCAAATTCGATACTTTTGCTTCTTCGGAGGCTATTTTTGGGAGAAAGGTTTTGCAAGCAGTTGTGCCTTCGGTTTAAGGTACCTGTCTTGTTCCCTCCCTTCATCCGTGTCCTAAAGCTTTGGTATTGGTAACCCACAAATAAGGATGAATCCGTGGACTGGATACACCTTGCAAGAGAAAACAGAATTTATGCTTACCTGATAAATTACTTTCTCTTGCGGTGTATCCAGTCCACTGCCCGCCCTGGCATTTAAGTCAGGTAAAATTTTTTGTTTAAACTACAGTCACCACTGCACCCTATGGTTTCTCCTTTTTCTTCCTAACCTTTGGTCGAATGACTGGGGGGTGGAGCTAGAGGGGGAGCTATATGGACAGCTCTGCTGTGTGCTCTCTTTGCCACTTCCTGTAGGGAAGGAGAATATCCCACAAGTAAGGATGAATCCATGGACTGGATACACCGCAAGAGAAAGTAATTTATCAGGTAAGCATAAATTCTGTTTCTTCAGTGAATAGTCCTATATGAGAGAAGCTTGGGTAGAAAAAGTTCAATGGAGTGTAATCCAATAAATAAGAGTGACTCTGTCCCAATAGGATCAGTGTTGATGTTGAAGTGTGGGTGATATATCCAAATAATGTCCAACTGGTCAATACATCCAAAAATGTGAAAACAGTAAAAAAGTAAAAAATATATAATAAAAAATAGTAAAAATATTAAAAATATAGGTGAAAAAAATAGACAAAAAAGTGTTATTGAAAAATAATAAAAAATCTGAAAAAATTTGGAAAATCTGAAAAAATGTGAGAGTACCCTGATAGGGGCAGGAAAATATAGAAAGTATCTAATAGTATGCCAGATTCTTCCTGGTGGTAAATCTGTGAGGTGTGGGTGACAAACAAGGTGTCTTTGAGTGTCTAGAAAGTAGTTGGTGAAAAGACAGATATACCTCAATTGTGTATTGGACGAAATTACGATATCCTCCTGTGGAAAGAAATAAATATAGTGCAGCAAGTTTCAACAAATAAAAAAATATATGAACCAAGGCTCACCAGTGATGTGTCTACACGTTTCGGCCCTTACTAGGCCTTTCTCAAGACTGGTGTATAAGTGTATCTGGTAGCCTTAAATAGTGATGGGGTTTAATTGACCGGAAGAAACGTACCATCGTACTTCCGGTTTGTACGATCAATAAAAACATAAAAAATTGTTATATTAGTGTTACCTATATGTATCAACTTTGTTCCCTTTATGTCAATAAAGATAACTGGTGTATAACATGATAAACAATGATAAAAACATGATAAAACCTTCCTTCGCAATTTTCCCTTGCCTCCTAAGGTCATGATGTCACTTCCGGTGGGAATGTAATAACATTTCGGAGGTAATAAGTTATTTAGTAAAAATTTGTAGCCAGCTTCGGCGATTTAGGATAAATTCAATTTATTGATATCTATATTAATTTCTATATTAATTTCAGATGACCGGATCATTTATGCCGTAATCGGATTCTTATCCCGATATATGGACTAACCTATTGGTCGTGACATCACGACAGTTTGCAGGCGCCGCTATTGGTCGTTAGAAGGGGGGTTGTGGCTTGGGACTTATCCTGATTCGATATAGTGTCAGCTTGATTAGCGTAATGCTATTTTTCATGTCTAGGGAAATAGTGTATCTAAATCTCTTCTAGAAAAGGAACAATCGATCTCACTAAGAGGAGGTGTGTTGTAATATACACAAACTATCTGTACGTGCCCTGTATAATATGACACAATCTTGACTCATTAGAGACACCTCTAAGGGATGGTTCTTTATGATGATAAATAATATTACAGATAGGAAGGTACATATGATACTATAAGGATGCCCTATGACTATGGTCTCACCTCTAAAAGATTAGCCTGCTTAGACTTGGTATGGATACCTATTAGGACCACTGATTGAGGGGAAACCTGGATCACTGATTTTGCGGAAACTTATAAACAGTCTGGCGAGGAGTGATGATCTCTAGGGTTTATGTCTTCAAAGTTCTTATGAGAACAAGGGGAGAGGAACGGATTGCTGATAAACTTGGATAAAGTGATAGACTTGCCTGTCTGTAAAAAGTCTAATAGAATATAGAACAGGGGGATAGGACTAGAGCTCTGAGTATACGACAAGACTACTCTAAATCAAATACTGGACTTCATACAAACTATATTAGAGCACCGGTATTTCATAATATTGTATAATAGAATAAAGATAACATAGATAAAGAACGTCATTCTGAAAGTGATATTAGTCCAGATAGTACCCAGATAATCTGGGAAAGATCTATCAGAGAACCCAAAGTGTAAGGTCCAATAAAGGACCTTATCAGATGATGATAATAGTGTAAAGATGGAGGGGGTAGGAAAACCATCCTACAGAGAACTTATGATTTTATAATATATACACAAATTTATGACTAAGATTATATAGTCAAATATGTGACATGTGAATTGTACATAGTGAATCAGATGTGTCACTAAATCAGTATGACTGATAACTTGTGGTTATCATCTGCATATAGCTTGTATTATTTGTATCCCACCATCAGATACTAAATCGGATACTAAATCAGTATGGCTGATAACTTCTGATTGTCATCTACATATGACTTGTATCATTTGTATCCCAACATCAGATACTAAAGTAGAAGTGAGTGTAAGTAGATCAAAGACCAATCGCATTAGTTTGAAATCTTTCAGAAATATTGTTAAAAAACTAAAAGTTGGATAGTACGGCCTCAATGATGTGTTAGAACCAATAATTGGATCTGTTTATAAGTGATTACAGCCTCAGTATTAATTGGGTCTGTTTCTAAGTGATTATAGCCTCAGTGGTACATTAAACCATCTTGAGAAAGTACTAGTTGGATGAAATATGATGGTGTGCTGTGTATATTGTCAACTTTTAAGGGGTAGATGAATTGGGAGCAGTTCATCAAGCTAAAAGTTTGGAAAAAGGGGACAAAAAAACTGGGAACAGAACAAAGGACAGCTTAAACTGAAGCTAATAAAATGAAGACTTCCTAAAAAAAAAACATGTGTTTCAATAGACACTTGCCAAGGTGGATTATTCTATAGCACTGTTTATTGTAAGTTGGATCATAGGGATTTAGATCATGTTAAACAGGTGAGAGAGATCTTCTGTGTTATTAAGTCCTTTGGGAAACAGGCAGTCCAGATTAAAGATACATTTGGATTCTGCAGTAGTTTGGATTCGGCAGTAGTTTTTTCTTGTAATTGCCACCTCTCCAGTCCTTCCTGACCTTCTGTATACCCATAAAGGTTAGGTCTTTAATATTCCCTTTGTGTTTTATAGAGAAGTGTTTATACAATGCTGTCTCCATGTTAGATTTCTCTATTAGCAGCAGATGTTCACGTATCCTATCTTTAAGGGCTCTTGACGTCTGGCCGACATATTGCAGGCCACACGAACACTGCAACATGTAGACTATTCCCTTGTCTTGATATCTAATAATATCATGGATCTTATGTGTTTCTTTTGTGTTATGACATTCAAACTTTGCGGACTTTACTCCGCACTTGCACGCTTTACAAGACAAACACGGGAAGAAACCTTTAATATCTTTCCCAAAAACATCTTTAGTCACATATTTCTTTTTCTTCTGTGTGCTTGGTGCTATTTTATTTCTTAGATTTTTCGTTTTTCTATAAATGAACCTAGGTTTTGCAGGAAGTCTCTCACCAATGATGTCATCATCCTTCAAAAGAGCCCAATGTTTTTTGAAAATATTCTCAATTATGTTTTTATTGTCACTATATTCAGTGATCATTGGGATGTTTAGGACATCACTTTCTTCCTCTGTCTTTGCTGTCCTTTTTCTATATTTTGTCAGTTCAGTTCTGTCAATATTACCGACCTCTTGGATCTTCTGGTCCAGCATGGTTTCATTATATCCTCTATCCAAGAATTATGCTTTTATCAATTCAGATTGTTCTTCCCATTTTTCTTGAGTGGAGCAATTTTTTCTCATCCTCATCAGCTGTCCCTTCGGGATGTTATTTTTCCAGTTGTTGTGATGACAGCTTGTTCTATGGATGTAATTATTGCTGTCCACTTCTTTGAAATGTGTAGATGTTTCAATTTTTCCTCCATTAACCATAATTTTGAGGTCTAGGAAAGTTTATTCTGTGGTATTACATTCGTACATAAATTTTAAATTATTTGTATTTTTATTGATAATTTCGATGGTGAAGTCCAGATCCATCTTTGTCCCCTTCCAAATGATTATTGTGTCGTCTATGTAGCAACGGTAGAGGACCAGGTCCGTGCCCGCTGGGCAGGATTCCCAGAAGATGTATTCCCACTTGCCCATGTACAGGTTCTCATAACTCGGCGCGAACCTGGTCCCCATAGCCATGCCACAAATCTGTTGATAATAGTTTCCGTCATCACAAAAGTAATTGTGGTTCAGAATATATCTGATACTCTCCAAGATAAATTTCCTCTGGTTTGTTGGGACTTCAGGATCTTTCTCGAGAAAGAATTCTACCGCTTCAATTCCTTTTCCATGCGGAATACTTGTATATAATGACGTGACATCGCACGTCGTCAAAATATACCCATCTTCCCAAGCGATTTCTTCCAAAAGATTCAATATCTGAGTTGAATCCCTGATAGGATGGAAGCTGTCTCACATATTTTTGTAGATTTAAGTCTACATATGCAGATAAATTACTACTCAGGGACCCAATACCTGATATTATTGGTCTCCCTGGAGGGGTTTGTAGTGATTTGTGAATTTCCGGTAGATGATATATTACCGGAGTGATGGGGTGGCTTATGTTGATGTAATTGAATTATTTCTCATTAAGTATTCCCAATCTCTTCACTTCAACCAGCATCACCATCAATTCTTTTTTGTATACTTCCACTGGGTTGGAAGTCAATTTCTGATATGTCTTCTGATCACTGAGGATTCTTTTGTTTTCCAATCTATAATCGCTTTCATTCATGATCACAATCCCCCCACCTTTATCTGCAGGTTTGATTATTAGATCGTGGTTGTTTTCTAAATCTTTAATAGTTTTAAGCTGTTTATCTGTAAGATTATGTCTCCTAATTTTTAATTTCTTTGACTGTATTTCTCTTATTTCTTTATACACTATAGTCTCAAAAGCCTCATTAGCCATTCCTTTGCTATTGGTTGGATACAAAACTGACATAGGTTTCAATTCAGTGTGTCTGTAAATATCTCCTGCTTCTGTATTAGTGTATTCCTTTGATGCCCAAACTGGTCTCTCCATTGGTGATTTGGAGAAGAACCTTTTAAGAGTCAATTTTCTAGTAAATTCCTTCGTGTTAATGAAGGTTTGAAATTTATCCAGACTTCTTCTCGGGGCAAATGAAAGTCCAAACTTGAGGATAGAATTTTCTTCTTTAGTTAATTCATGAGAAATCAAATTGAAGATGCCATCAGTACTTTTAGAGTTTTCAATAGTTGTTTTCTTGATGTTTTTCTCTTTGTTTATTTTAATCCCTCCTCTCCTTCCTCTGTGGGTCTTCTTCATAGTAGTCATAGGGCATCCTTATAGTATCATATGTATATAATTGTAATTTGCATAGAGGAACATCTTTCGTACCTTCCTATCTGTAATATTATTTATCATCATAAAGAACCATCCCTGAGAGGTGTCTCTAATGAGTCAGGATTGTGTCATATTATACAGGGCACGTACAGATAGTTTGTGTATATTACAACACACCTCCTCTTATTATTGTGTATAGACACTGTTTTCCTATTATTATACTTTTGATCTCCTGAGTGAGATCGATTGTTCCTTTTCTAGAGGAGATTTAGATACACTATTTCCCTAGACATGAAAAATAGCATTACGCTAATCAAGCCGACACTATATCGAATCAGAATAAGTCCCAAGCCACACACCCCCTTCTACCGACCAATAGCGGCGCCTGCAAACTCTTGTGACGTCACGACCAATAGGTTAGTCCGTATATCGGGATAAGAATCCGATTACGGCATAAACGATCTGGTCACCTGAAATTAATATAGAAATTAATATAGATATCAATAAATTGAATTTATCCTAAATCGCCGAAGCTGGCTACAAATTTATACTAAATAAACTTATTACCTCCGAAATGTTATTACATTCATACTGGAAGTGACATCATGACCTTAGGAGGCAAGGGAAAATCACAAAGGAAGGTTTTATCATGTTTTTATCATTGTTTATCATGTTATACACCAGTTATCTTTATTGACATAAAGGGAACAAAGTTGATACATATAGGTAACACTAATACAACGAATTTTTATGTTTTTATTGATCGTACAAACCGGAAGTGCGATGGTACGTTTCTTCCAGTCAATTAAACCCCATCACTATTTAAGGCTACCAGATACACTTATACACCAGTCTTGAGAAAGGCCTAGTAAGGACCGAAATGCATAGACACATCACTGGTGAGCCTTGGTTCATATATTTTTTATTTGTTGAAACTTGCTGCACTATATTTATTTATTTCCACAGGAGGATATCGTAATTTCGTCCAATATACCCTTGAGGTATATCTGTCTTTTCACCAACTACTTTCTAGACACTCAAAGACACCTTGTTTGTCACCCATACCTCACGGATTTACCACCAGGAAGAATCTAGCATACTATTAGATACTTTCTATATTTTTTTGCTCCTATCAGGGTACTCTCACATTTTTTCAGATTTTCCAAATTTTTTCATATTTTTTATTATTTTTCAATAACACTTTTTTGTCTATTTTTTCACCTATATTTTTAATATTTTTAATATTTTTTATTATATATTTTTTACTGTTTTCACATTTTTGGATGTATTGACCAGTTGGACATTATTTGGATATATCACCCACACTTCAACATCAACACTGATCCTATTGGGACAGCATCACTCTTATTTATTGGATTACACTCCATTGAACTTTTTCTAACCAAGCTTCTCTCATATAGGACAATTCACTGAAGAATATATGTTTTTATGCAATTTATATGTATGATTGTCTCTTTCAACATATCTTTTATAGAGTAATTTTACATGCTATTGACTATCTGTTTTTATATATCTATTTATTGTACACTGTACCATATTTTTGTGATTTTTATTGCTGTGTTTACATGGATCCATGAGTTTGTTTGTTATCAGTAATTTTGATTAAATACATTTGTAATACAGTTTTTATTACCATCATTCCCTCGTGTAATTACCTTTGCCTCCGTTTGGTCAGGCGCCTGGGATACACCTTTTCCATTATTTACATTTTGGTGATAGCTAGGTATCACCACCCCTAGGCTATAGGCACACTAAGTAGGCGCTTAGCCCATCATCTCCCATTAAACTATTAGACATTTGCATTTGATTTTAGACAAATTAAAAAGGGTTTCCACTTGTAATACCAGCGCAAACATAGCGCTATTGATTTACACTGAGCAGTGTTAACTCTCAATAGCACTAAATATTTTGCGCTCCACTTGCATGATGGCAGGGCCCAGTGGGAAGGTGCAGGACTTCACTAACCAGCAAATAAATAAATAAGAAAATGGCATTGAACAGCATGCACAGGCGGAAAAACAACGCATGCTGAGTTGTAACCCTGCTACGGTAGTTGGGTACCCAGCAGTTTATTGTCCATTTAAGCTGCTGTCCATCTGCTTCTCTGCTGCCCTAGATATTTGTTAAAAACAAATTCTGAACCATCTTCTTAAAGGGACATAAAACCCAAGAAATGTTCTTAATGATTCAGATAGAACATACAATTTTAAACAACTTTCCAATTTACTTCTGTAATCAAATTTTCTTTGTTTTCTTGGTATCCTTTGTTGAAAACCAGGAAGGTAAGTTCAGGAGTGTGCACGTGGCTTCAGCACTATATGACAGCAGTTTTGCAACAATGTTATTCATAAGCAAGATCACTAGATGGCAGCACCATTTCCTGTCGTGTAGTGATGCAAACATGTGCACGCTACCTATCTATATGTCTCTTCAACAAAGAATAACCTAAGAATTATGCAAATTTGACAATAGAAGTAAATTAAAAGCATTTTTAAAATTGTACTCTCTATCTGAATAATGAAAGAAAACAATTGGGTTTCATGTCCCTTTAATGCATGATGTATGAAATGAAATATATTTTTTTACATTGAAAATCCTTTGTCCAAAACAAATTTGTCTTCGCACATATGGTGTAGATAGTATGTAAACATCTGTTGACAGAGCAGCAGTATAGTGATAGTTCTTTGATATTAAAGGGACATTACATTGTGAAAATGACAGGCCTTAATTTGTTAGAGCATGTAATGTTTGCATGCTATACACCCAGGTAAAGTCCAGTTCAAGAGCAGCAATAATTGCATCTCCAGAGCAGAAAAATAGTTATATAGTTATAAGGGGGAAAATTCCTGGAGGCCCACTGTTGTTTTGGGTTGGGTTGTGACAGGAGGGAGGTGGACGGTCAATGGGCAGGGCTGGATGTTCAGTGGCAGAGTCAGGGCAGTCTGTGGGCAGGGGCAGGGTGTGCCATAGGAGCAGGTGGTGCGGTGCTGGTAGAGCCTAGAAAAACTATCGTGGGAAAACGAGGGCCAATCACAGTTGGGGGTATACTGATTCTTGCAGCTCTCAATTTGGACTTTATGTTTTTATTTAAAGGTATAGTGTCAGATTACAAGTTGAGTGTGCAAAAGCAAGTGTTACAGAGAGTTGATACTAATAACTGGCAGTCCATGTTACATTTTTATGCTGGTATTACAAGTCAATGGTTAATATTTATTGTACAAGCGTTAGTATGGGGCGCTCCACAGTAATCCTGGTGGATAGAGTGAATGTCCTATCGCTGACCCAGTCCACAACCTTCTATTATGCCTGTAATCCGGTGCCCTGGGAACTTTTTTAGGGTTTAAATGGATATTCTGATGCAAAGTTATATGTTCTACATAATTTGAATTTGTCATAATTTGAATATGTTCATAGTTCTAGAACTGGACTTTATTCAATTAAGGTGGGAGGAATTAGGCTTAGGGTTTATTGAGTTGGAGACTTTAGGGTTTATTGCAGTAATAAAGTCACAGATTGGATTTACTGTGCTCTAGGGGGCTGAGTCAATAGTAATTAAAGTTAACTGCAGTGGGGAGTTCACAGCTCAACTTTATGCGTGGGCCATTAGAGTTAAAACGTGTGAACACTGGTAACTATGTAATAAACATATCAATGTTGCAGTGGCTGGGGTCAGAAAGTCCATCACAGCTGGAGTTTAATCAATCTGCTAAAATAAAGCTTTGCTGTATCTACCTGTTTAGCTACTTGATCTTTCTTTACTAGACCAGTGGCTGCAGCAATGTTCCCAGCTCCCTCTACTGTCTTGTGTGCAACTGCTGTCACTCCTGTGACAACTGCTCCTCCAACATTAGACACTTGTTCTTTTGTCTTCTCAGCCACTGAAAATAAAAATAAATAGTTCAATGATTATTTTATCTATAAATTGCATTTGAGAGATTTGCAGTGTAATGTACTTTAAAGTAAATGAATTAACCTGTGCAACATGAAATGCATATTCACAATATTCTGTATATTACAAATTATATTTGATATACACAATTGTAATGCATTTAAAGGGACAGTAAACACATTATAATTGCAAGGCATTTCTGCTATGTTGCTGCATAATAACACATTTGCCAAGTCTTAATGTATTTAGAATAAATTAACCTCCTTTTTACTGCAATTGTTTTTTATTAGCCAAACTAGTATATGTCACCATTAAGGGACATAATATGACAACCACAACATTCTGAGAAACTCTCACCACTCTACACTCAGTTCCTGTGAGCTATTGAGCATTTGAACCCTGTTTCTGCTGTAGTATTATGTTGCTTTTGGTGTCAATATTTGTGAGTGACTTTTACTCTTTTAAATTGTGGAATAAATTTATATTTGATCGCCAGTTCCTGTTTTGCCGGTGTTCTATCAGAATCTGCACCTTTGTCAGAATCTGCTCCTTCTTACTGCACATGCTCAGTATGACGTAATCACACTCCACGTATGTTAAATAGGAATGTGTGGAATGCGATTATGTCATTCAGCAACATGCACAGTCAGAGGGAGCAGATTCTGACTTGGAAGCTGTAGTGTCGGAATTTGCTGCTCAAACAAATGTGCGCATGCGCTGTTCGATCGCTCATCGCTTGTTGTCACTGTCAGGAGGAAAAAGGCAACAATTATAGTGTGTCCTGTGTGTAGCCAGGATATATGTCCACCTTAAAGAACAACGCTAGGAGGAGACTCAAGGAGGAGCCAAAATTTGATGTGACACAATAGTGAATATATATTTAAATATACTTTATATATATATATATATATATATATATATATATATATACACACAAACACACAGGACACGCTATAATTGTTTCCTTTTTCATCCTGACCGTGACAAGCGATCTAATAGTGCATGCGCACATTTGTTTGAGCTGCAAATTCTGACACTACAGCTTCAAAGTCAGAATCTGCTCCCTCTGACTGCGCATGTTGCTGAATGACATAATCGCATTCCACAAATTCCTATTTAACATATGTGGAGTGTGATTACTTCATACAGAGCATGCCCAGTAAGAGGGAGCAGATTCTGACAAAGGAGCAGATTTTGATAGAACACTGTTATGATTTATATAGAAAGCCCTATTATTTGAGCTAGTGTAGCTCAAGGCCACGTGAGTCTGTTTTAAAGTGAAAGTCAATCCTAGCGTTGTACAAATGCTAGGATTGACTATTGAAGCAAATAAGGGGACTTTCATTCATGAAGTATAAGATACTTCATGTAGAAAGCTCCTTTATTTGTTTCAATCAATCGCCGTTTTTAGCTGCTACAGCAGCCCACGGCTAAGAGGTGATGTTTTTACCTCTTAGCCAATAGCTGTGCGGTAAATCCGGCTTGACACCCATGGGAGCCGGATTTATCGCACTGCTATAGGCTAAGAGGCTAAGAGGTGAAAATGTCACCTCTTAGCAAAAAAAAAATGTTTAGCAGTGGGCTGCTGTAGCAGCTAAGAACGGCGATTGATTGAAACAAATAAAGGAGCTTTCTACATGAAGTATCTTATACTTCATGAATGAAAGTCCCCTTTATTTCTTTCAATAGTAAATCCTAGCGTTTGTACAATGCTAGGATTGACTTTCACTTTAAAGGGATATTAACTCCACATTGTTTCTTTCATGATTCAGATAGAGCATGCAATTTTAAGCAACTTTCTAATTTACTCCTATTATCAATTTTTCTTTGTTCTCATGTTATCTTGATTTGAAAAAGCAGTAATAAAAGGTTAGGAACCGGCCCATTTTTTAGTTCATCACCTTGGTAGAGCTTGCTGATTGGTTTGCTACATTTAGCCACAAATCAGCAAGTGCTACCCAGGTGCTGAACAAAAAATGGTCCGGCTCTAAAGCTTACAGTACTGCTTTTTCAAATCAAGATAGCATGAGAACAAAGAAAAATTGATAATAGGAGTAAATTAGAAAGGTGCTTAAAATATCATGCTCTATCTGAATCATGAAAGAAAAAAAATTGGGTTTAGTATCCCTTTAATAAGCGTTTTTAATTTGAGGTTTCTTTGAGGTTAACTACAAGCATGTTGCAACTATTGGATACAAATGTCCTCTTATACTGAGTCCTGTTTTAGCACAGCAGTAAGACTATAGGTTTGGAATTTGGGGATCAGGGTTCAATCCTCATTGTCTTTGACTTATATATTTCATATCCCAATAGACTCCACCCACCATTTGCCCTATTTCGAGGAGCCAATCTGGGCTTTAGAACACAGACAACAAGGCTAGTAATGGCCATAGAATTAGTATATAATACATTGTTTTGCTGTTGTTATCTGATAAAATTAATTAGGGACAGATATGTAGCAGATTTAGCCTTGAGAAGTCAGCAGGGTGCAATTCAAGCTCTGAGAAATAGAAATTTCTCAATTTTCAGTGCTAAATTAAATGAAAAGGGGGCAAAATATAACGAAAACATATTACTAAATTGTTTCATTATGCATAACTAAACATTTTATATAAAAAGGGTTTGTGTCACTTTCATTTCATAATCAACTATACATTTAATTAAATTAGTTCTACAAATAAAACCACATTTCATTAGACAATATAAGAAAGAATTGTCCTTTAGCTTTATGTCTTGCTCTATATATATTCATGCTAAAACAACAGTAACAATCTAGTTTGCAGGAGGTTTATAGGAGGTAATGCAGCTATCATTGTTATGCTTCTCATGACTAAATGTTATCTGTGTCTATGAGAGAGTTGACACTACATTTGTCTTCTGCTGTTTGATGTGTCAGTCTAATCCATTCTTTCCGAGGGTAATGTATGCTAATCCTCTCTCGCTGTATGTCTAGGCTCCCTGTTTAGCCTGAACTACACTTGTGCAAGAATCTTCTACAACATGAGCTGTTGCACCACAGTTAAATAATAAATATGTGCAGTTGTTTTTTTTTTCATGTTGGCCAGACGTCAAGCACATCACCCTGCTAGTCTGTTACCCACCCACTCTCTCTAAACTCTTTTCTTTTTTTTCATTGTTGCAACCTTTAAATACAGGATTACATAATCAACAAATGCTTAATAAAAATACAATAACACTTTTCCCCTGCCCCCTGTTTCATGTGACAGCCATCAGCTAATCACAAAACATATATACATACTGTATATATTGTGAACTCTTGCACATGGTTAGAAGGAGCTGGGGCCTCAGAAAGTGTACATCTAAAACATTTGTGCAAATTTTGATAAGGAAATAGAATTTGTTTTTTTTTAAACTGCATGCTCAGTCTGAATCATAAACATTTCATTTTGGATTTTGTGACCACCAGTACTGAAACAAATATGTTAGTCTGGTATGTCTCTATCCATAGCATCCAGTGTCCAATATACCTATAGGCATTTGTTAAAAAAAATATTTCAACATAGGCTTGATATTATTATTTTTAATTAAATGTACTGGTAACCCATATGCCTTACCAAGCTTATACAGTTCTTATCAAAGTAATTACGTTAACAAGGACCATTCCTAGATTTTTAATTGTAATTCTAAAGCAGTTCTCCTTAGGTATTTTAGACACCAACCTAGGATGGCTTGTGTTGTCACCTCCCTGGCTGGTTAAATAAACTGTATCGTCTTTCATTCTGTATTTAGTAAAAGTCTAAGCCCTGTACAGCTAATCAGAAACTGAACTGGGCAATGCATAGGCTCTTCTAAATACAAATGTTTTTGGGTTGACACTACTGGATGTTCTCACTAGTGGTGATATCGCCAGGCACAAATAGACTGATATGAGAATAATCTTCTATTTATCATGGGGACTGGTGGGATAAATTGACTGCTACATCAGCAGGGC
The DNA here is from genome assembly GCF_027579735.1 of Bombina bombina. Lineage (NCBI taxonomy): Eukaryota > Metazoa > Chordata > Amphibia > Anura > Bombinatoridae > Bombina > Bombina bombina. The sequence goes on from NC_069500.1 coordinate 945,570,187, forward strand.
CAGATTGGGAGTAAAAAGCATCCCTGGAAAATTTGGAGACCAGTCTCCTTAACCCAATATTTTTTAGAAATTAAAATATATTGGTTTGTAGTAAACAAAAGTGCCAGATTGTTGTTATATAGGCACCCTAAAACCCAACTGCATCAATTAATCACCTCTTTAAATTGTAGCTTTCCAGCCCCAGCTGCTGCAGCCCACCGGGATATCTTCTGCTATCCCGGTAAGCCAATCCAGCCTTGTACATCAGCCTTTGGTCATGGACCATTTCTTACACAAGTTAAAGCCATAACAAAAAATAATGTAGATTATTTGACCATACCTGTTGTTACTCCATGAACAACTCCGTCCCTGGTTTTGGAGCCTTAAAATAAAATAAGAGAAAGCACAATTATTTTATGAGAAACTCTTTAACAAATATAGAAAAAGTAACCCCAAAACTAAAATCTAAATGTTCTGTGTGATATAAGCAACTATGCAATTAAAAAGTGTTATTCAATCGAAAACAATCTATTACAGTTGGCTACATTGCACTTGTTTAAATTTAAGTTAAAATTAATACTGCAGTATTGATCTTGTACTTCCTACTAATCCTTATTGGCCGATAAGGACAACTGTCTCTGATTTACTGGTGGAATGAGACGCATCTATGCAAATATAAAATAAACATGTATTTATTTATTATAAGAACAAGAGTATTTTAGAATATAAAAAAAACTAAAGGGACTACAATGTCCCTTTAATAATGCCTTTAACAAGGTTTTAGGTTACAAAAACAGTAACTTCAAAAATAAAAAAAATTGCAGGAAGAATTAACCTGACACCTCTCACAGGGACCAATTCTAATCTATTCGAAAATATTCTAGAATTAGAGATCATTCCAATTTAAGACAAAAACCTAATGGTTTGTAATGATTTTACACTGTGAAAAGCCATTAGATACTCTTGGGCCAATTTATCAATGTCTGGCAGACATCGCTGAATGCTGACAGTATACCCTGTCGGCATTTAACATTGCACAAGCAGTTCTGGTGAATGATCGGGCGGACCAATGTCCACAGTCTCAGAGGCGGTGGATGAGTTAGGAGCAGTGGTCTTAAGACACATCTGCATTGGGGCCGATTGACAACTTGTTAAATCAGCCGCTCTGAATTAAGCAACCAACTCAGTGGTGCTCCAAACCATCACAAAATATGTTTTGCTCCAGTTTGTGCACAACTTTTGGATTTAATCTCTTGGAACCCCATTTGGCCTGTTAAATCCAGCATGTATGGACTATTTAAATATTTATGTTTATATTTTATTTTATACATAATTATGCACTAATTTAAGGATATTTTTTTTTAAAGATTATATTTTATGTAGGGGACAGTAAACACCAAGCGGCCCATTTATCAAGCTCCAAACGGAGCTTGTGGGCCTGTGTTTCTGGCGAGTCTGAAGACTTGCCAGAAACAGCAGTTATGAAGCAGCGGTCTAAAGACCGCTGCTTCATAACCCTGTCCGCCTGCTCTGATGAGGCGGACAGGAATCGCCGGAATTCAACCCGATCGAGTGCGATCGGGTTGATTGACACCTCTCTGCTGGCGGCCGATTGGCCACGAGTCAGCAGGGGGCAGCGTTGCACCAGCAGCTCTTGTGAGCTGCTGGTGCAATGTTAAATGCGGAGAGCGTATTGCTTTCCTCATTCAGCGAGGTCTTGCGGACCTGATCCGCACTGTCGGATCAGGTCCACAAGACCTTTGATAAATAGGCCCCTAAAGATTGTTATATACAGTGCTTAGTTATGCATAATAAAAAAACTTAATATATTTAGAATGATTTAATTATTATTATGCCTCCTTTCATGCAATTTATCTTTAAAAATTGAGTGATTCCTTATTCTCAGAACTTGATATAACCCTGCTCACTTATCAAAGCTAACACTGCTACCTTTTTGTCCCTAATTGGCTTTGGCTTTATCAGATAACAACTGTTAAACAATGTCACTATTAGCAGAATGTCCATTAGTCCTGTCTATAGACAAATCATGCACTGAAACAAACAGCATAGACACCCCCACTGATTGACTAGACACAACATCATGGCCCAGTGTAACCCTGCCCCTCCCAACATGGCCCTAATCACAATATCCCAATATCATCAAGACAGGGGGAAAATATATCCAAGCAATTGGATATATTTTCCCCCTGTCTTGATGATATTGGGCCATGTCGTGTTGCTTTTTCCTTTATCCATAGGCACATATACATGGGAGTGTCAGAGGATATCTGACTGTCTCTGCGCTTTGGATACAGTGTGCTGAACCACTGAGAAGTGTCAGTCTGCTCTACTAGCACCAGTGGGGTTCTTTATGTTTGTGAGTATTCACATTCTCTAATATCTGCTCATTATCCCTGTACTGGCGATATTAGGCCATGGTGGCGCCTCTGTTTTTAATTCTTTTTTATTTTTATTTTACAGGCAAGTTTGTATTTATTTTAACTAGGTAGAATAGTTATTAAATAGTTATTAACTATTTAATAACTACCTAGCTAAAATGAATGCAAACCTGTAAAATAAAACCTAACCTATGTTACAATAACACCTAACACTACGCTACAATTAAATCAATTCCCTACATTAAATACAATTAAATAAATTAAATTAAATGAGCTAAATCACAAAAAACCCACACTAAATTACAGAAAATAAAAAACAAATTACAAGATATTTAAACTAATTACACCTAATCTAAGAGCCCTATCAAAATAAAAAAGCCCCCCCCCCCACAAATAAAAAAAACCCTAGCCTAAACTAACCTATCAATAGCCCTTAAAACAGCCAATGGAACAGCCAATAGAATGCGAGATCAATACTATTGGCTGATTGGATCAGCCAATAGGATTGAAGTTCAATCCTATTGGCTGATCCAATCAGCCAATAGGATTTTTGTCTACCTTAATTCCGATTGGCTGATAGAATTCTATCAGCCAATCGGAATCTAAGGGACGCCATCTTGGATGACATCATTTAAAGGAACCTTCATTTGTTGTTAGTCCGTCGGAAGAAGAGGATGCTCCGCGTTGGATGTCTTGAAGATGCCCATCTGGAGGACCACTTCTGCCCGTCTGGAGGACCACGTCTGCTGGCTTCGTTGAGGACATCTTGCCGCTTGGATGAAGACTTCTCCTGGTAAGTGAATCTTCGGGAGTTAGTGTTAGGATTTTTTTAAGGGTATATTGGGTGGGTTTTATTATTAGGTTAGGGCTTTGGGCAGCAATAGAGCTAAATGCCCTTTTGAGGGCAATGCCCATCCAAATGCCCTTTTCAGGGCAATGGGGAGCTTAGGTTTTTTTAGTTAGGCTTTTATTTGGGGGGTTGGTTGTGTGGGTGGTGGCTTTTACTGTTGGGGGGTTGTTTGTAAAAATTTTTATAGGTAAAAGAGCTGATTTCTTTGGGGCAATGCCCCACAAAAGGCCCTTTTAAGGGCTATTGATAGTTTAGTTTTAGGCAAAGGGTTTTTTTTTATTTTGGGGGGGGCTTTTTTTATTTTGATAGGGCTATTAGATTAGGTGTAATTAGTTTAAATGTCTTGTAATGTCTTGTAATTTGTTTTTTATTTTCTGTAATTTAGTGTTTTTTGGGGGATTTAGCTAATTTAATTTATTTAATTGTCATTTAATGTAGGGAATTGATTTAATTGTAGTGTAGTGTTAGGTGTTATTGTAACATAGGTTAGGTTTTTTTTTTACAGGTCAATTTGTATTTATTTTAGCTAGGTAGTTATTAAATAGTTAATAACTATTTAATAACTATTCTACCTAGTTAAAATAAATACAAACTTGCCTGTAAAATAAAAATAAACCCTAAGCTAGCTACAATGCAACTATTAGTTATATTGTAGCTAGTTTAGGGTTTATTTTATAGGTATTTAGTTTTAAATAGGAATTATTTAGGTAATAATTTTAGGTTTTATTTATTTTTATTTTAATTATATTTAAGTTAGGGGGTGTTAGGGTTAGGTTTAGACTTAGGTTTAGGAGTTAATAAATTTAGAATAGTGGCGGCGACGTTTAGGACGCCAGATTAGGGGTTAATAAATATAATGTAGGTGTTGGCGATGTTGGGGCAGCAGATTAGGGGTTAATAAATATAATGTAGGTGGCGGCGATGTCCGGAGCGGCAGATTAGGGGTTAATAAGTATAATGCAGGTGTCGGCGATGTCGGGTGCGGCAGATTAGGGGTTAATAAGTGTAAGATTAGGGGTGTTTAGACTCAGAGTTCATGTTAGGGTGTTAGGTGTAAACATAAAATGTGTTTCCCCATAGGAATCAATGGGGCTGCGTTACTGAGTTTTACGCTGCTTTTTGGCAGGTGTTAGACTTTTTCTCAGCCGGCTCTCCCCATTGATGTCTATGGGGAAATCGTGCACGAGCATGTACAACCAGCTCACCGCTCACTTAAGCAGCGCTGGTATTGGAGTGCGGTATGGAGCTCAATTTTGCTCTACGCTCACTTCTTGCCTTTAAACGCTGGGTTTGTAAAACCCGTAATAACAGCGCTGTAGGAAAGTGAGCGGTGAGACAAAACTGCACGTTAGCACCGCACAGCTCATAACGCAAAACTCGTAATCTGGCCGTATGATTTTATGTAAAAAAATAATAATAATCCAGGGTGTGGCCATGATAGGTCGCAATACTAGAGGCTCCCACTAACATCTTAATAATACGCTGATTATCAACCTAAGAATGTAGCGATCACCTCTTTGGCAGTAAGATTTCAATGGAACCTTTCCTTTTTACGAATCTCATAAAAAGCTCCTGGACCTGACCAATTTTACAGCTACTATTCTCATGTACAACGTCCTTTAATGAATCTACACTGTTAAAGCATTTAATTTTATTGATTTGCAATGAAAGGAGATCATTTATATAAACCTAATGCATTTGTTCAAGGATCCATTTACAGAGTGTTTAACACTTTTCTTAATTGATTTTCTTATAATGTTAGAAGAGAGGGAACAATAGATTGACCTGTTTATATTTCTATACATAGTAGATTCTACTCCTATTGAAAAGCTTATTGTAGACACAATCTACAAAAATCCCCAGAGACCTTGAAGGGACAGTAAACACTAAGGGCCAATTTACGAGTGGAGCGCTCCACTCATTTCAGGGAAGCTTTGCGCTTATGAGAGAGCGTGCTTCCAGGTTCTTATGCTGTGAGACACGGCAGAGAACCTAGCGAAGCAAAGAGGGTAAGTCGAGCAGCGATGGGCAGCAAAGTGTAAATATATATGAATATATGTGTAAGAAAGAGCATCCACACTAAAGTGGAAAAAAATGTACACTGATGCTAAGGCAAAAGGACACCCAAAACCTGCAGCTGAATCCCTAGGCTCAGTACAGAGGGATCCCCAATCTCACTATACTTTGCAAGGGTACAATGTTTGGGAAAAGGGATGGGATAGCGCTGGTAAAGGCTGTTTCTAATGCAAAAAACAAACAAACAATAATATATATATATATATATATATATATATATATATATAGATGTATATATGAATGCACAACAAGTTTCAACATATAAGTGATCTGGAAAAATCAGAAAAGCTCAAATACCCAGTTCATATATGTACATATCAAAAAATGTGGGTTAGGGGGGTGTAGCCAGCGCTCGAGGGAGATGGCTGCACTTCTGTGAGCTCTGGACTCCCTGTATGGCATTATACACAGAAACCAAAGCCTAACACCTCTAAACTACCGGAATTGACCAGTAACCACAACCTGATGATGTTGTGATTTCTTTGGCATAACCTGGTTAAGGGGAAAGTGAGTTAACTCCGGAGAGAGCCATAAATTGCCATATCAAGCCATGTGGGTAGGCTGCAGGAGTTTGCGGCGCCACGCCACATCGCAGTAGCATAGGCAGAAGACCACAGCTGAATAACAGCTTTTACCCTGGCTGACAACAGACAAGCTGCAGGATACTATCTCCTCAAACATGCAAGAATTAACACAACCGAAAAAAGTATCCCTGATACGCATTGACAAGATGAAAACTTTAAATTAAAGCTTTATTATATGGAAGGCTCTTATATTTTACATGCTGAGAATTACCCCGAAGCACTATAAGCCACGCTTTCCACACTTAAAGCCTATATAAACACCACTGTGAACAGAGCGTTTATGGGGTCTGAATGCATAATAATGATCCTGTAATCCAAATGAGGGAAACTACCTCTCTATAAGCTAGACAGCTTCAGAAATGAACATGTAAAAGTCACTGATATCTAGAGCTCGCTATCTCCACATACAGTGATAACTATATCTATTACTGACACTAAATGAGGTGCCTTTTCATATCTTCATGAACTTTGCTTGACTAAGCAGGGAACCATCAATCTTAGGCCCTAAACCATAACAGAAGCTATACAGTAAATATTCCTGGTGAAGGCTGCCCTGGACAGCATATTTAAATAAGGCCTCTTATCAGGGCCGTCTTTAACACAGGGCAAAAGGGGCAGCTGCCCAGGGCCCAGTCTCTGTTGAGGGGCCCAAGAGTCCAAATTTTTTTTTTTTTTATGGTTCATACCCGACTGCTGATGGGACATGGGGAACACACACATTCAGTCCTAATACTGTCACAGTCAAAAGTACTCTGTTTATATATTATTATTTTTTTAAAAACTGTGCCAGACCGTGCCGGTGTCATGTGCCATGCCAAGCTATTGCCATGTGCTGTTTTAGATGTGCACTGTGCAGCACTGAATGCTAAACCCTAACTCGGCATCCAGCCATTCCCACTGCATCAGAAAAGGTCCTACTGGGGTTAGCACTGTTACCAGGTAACTGCTTTGGTTTTGGGGATTGTTTCTGGGTAGGGCTGACTGTAGGCGCATGCAGCAGAAAGCTGGAGCGGCAGGCACGTGAGGATTTGAGCATCTGTGAAGCTGCATACACTGCTCTCTTCAGTCTTGAGGCTGTATGACACATCTCACACTGTATCCATGCATCCTTGGACAGACAGCATCCAGTCTGCTGGTCCCCTTAGCCCTGCTCTTTTTGCTGTGGCCCTAAGATCAACTAACTGAAGTTTGTTAGGGGAACAGTGCTTTGTAGAAAGGTGTCAGTGGGAAGAATAAGTGAGTGCACACACGCCCCTCCACATGCAGCATTGTCTAGTGCAGGGTGAGAGGGAACTTATTCCTTGCAAAGAAGTGACATGTGCTGCTGTGGCTGATGTATAGTGTCATGCTGATACTTCACACATTAATGTAAGGTTTATTTTTATAGTTTTTATTTTCTCTCTGTCTCAGAGTTTACAGCTTCCCATAGTAGTTCTGCTGTTCTAGTCAGTAAACTTATATTTGTCTGCACCTCCATGCTTCCTCCTCAGTCTTTACCTTGCTTTGCTCCTGTTGGTTGCCCTAAATCTCTTTAACCAGCTAACCTCACACCAGAATCACATTCAAAAGAATATTAAATGAATCAACAGTGGAGGAATTTATATATGTATTTACTTATTAGTACTGATTAGGTCCAGTTTCACATATTGCAATTTATGTCATTTTTTAAAAATGATTAGCCCAGCAGTGGATGATCTACCGCTGGGCTAATAATAATAAAAAAAAAAAAAAATTGATTTAGTTGTTTTTTGGGATGTTGGGGTGGAGAGCGAAATTGCATGGGGTGGGGGTGGGGGGGCAAGAAAATTTTTGCCCAGGGTCCAGTCAATATTAAAGATGGCCCTGCCTCTTATCTTTATAATTCTGACTAGCCTGCACACGTGGAGAACATCTTGCACATTATCTTTGACATTGAGCAGTATGCTGTACGAGTTATTATCCTCGATCACTTAACTAATCATTATCAGCATGTCTCCAAAAAAAGGAAATAAAGCAGACAAGCTGTTAAGGAAACCAGTTTCTTCAACCCCCTCCATCAACATTTTTAAAAAAAATATAGAAACTCCCTCTAAAGCAATGTCTCGACCCTCTGATACTAGATTTAGGGCTTCATCGCTGTCCTCGGACGCTGAGGATAAACACCTGGACACAGCTATCTCTGTCCCTTTTTGGTTTCCTTGCCATCTAAAAAAGTCTTTTCAACACTTGTAAGTCAAGTTCCACAGCGTATCAGAGATGAGATATCAGATATCAAGAAAGAAATCTCAGATATGGGCCAAAGAGTGGTGAAGCTTGCTCTAACTTAATCTTTCTCCATACACAAGTATCTAAGCAAGAGGACACTATAACACAAATGGAAAATAAAATTGATGACTTGGCAAATAGGAGCTGTCACAGTAATATTCAAATCCGGGGTATCCCAGAAACAATAATGGCTGCTGACCTAGAGCAACATCTGCAAGGGTTATTTACCTATCTTCTCGATACAGATGAAGATGCAACCATAGCTCTAGATAGATTCCATAGAGCACTGTGAGCTAAACCCCTGGGAGACCAACCTCCAAATGACATAATTGTCAAAATGTCCAGTTTTCCGATTAAAGGGGAAATAATGAAAAAAGAAAGACAAAAACACCCAATAAAATACTGATTTGATTTTGTTCAACTTTTTGAAGATTTAACTCCCAGGAATTTGCAAAAAAAGAAGGGACCTCTTAACATCAACCTGCACAAACTCAAAACACCTTATAGATACGGCCACCCATTCAACCTGCAAATCTTGTGGAAAGGCAGGTGGATAATTTGCAGCTCCCCAGATGATGTGGGGAAAATTTGCAGAGAAGAAAATGCCTCCATCCCCTTCATGGGACATTCAAGCTTCTCCTGTTAAAGATGGAACAGGTCCACCCCCTCTACCTCAAAGGTCCTAATGGCAGCAAATTCCAGCAAAGAAATCTAAAAGATTTACATCGGACGGTGACAGGTTTAAAGTTCTTTTCACACATACTGTAATTTAGCTGTTGCTCTCTATACTAAGTTATAGCTCATTATCAATGTACTTTGTGCCCTAGGTAGTACTGTAAGTTAGCTTAAACAAGAAATTCAACTTGGATGTTTAAATTGTTATGTTGCACATTAACCCTTGAGGTTTGCTCTGATTCCCTTTGTTTCTCACATGGGACACACCATGCAAATTAAAAAAATGTTAAGCAGTACTCAGTAAAATAAGTTATGATCACTCTGAATCTTATCTGAAACTTTGGTTGTATGCTTGACTGAAAAATGTCTAGATTGCAGTTATCTCTTGAGGGAAAACTTAATTCATATATATATTTAGGCATATTGCATTTTTAAATTGCACTTATTGCCCACTAGGGGAATGTTCTCCCCTTTACTTAGTATTTCTATACTTAGTACAGTTAGGTACACCAGTTGTGTACAGTTTGTTGTTATCTATGTTGTTTCTGTTTTGTTCTGTACAATTTTTGTTTGTTTTTCAAGGATTACACTATTCACTATTGTGAAGATTCTGCTTCAAAACTACAAAAGCATTCTCAATGTAGATCATTGTTCCTACTATGTCACACTCTAACTCTCAAAATATACACATTATTTCACAAAATGTAAAGGGGTTTAACTGTCCGAATAAGAGGGCTTTGGCTTTACTGGATATGCGAAAGAGAGGTGGGGAAATTTTACTTTTACAGGAGACTCACTTTAAAGCCAACAAAATCCCCAAATACTTTTCCTCTCATTTTCCCCAGCATTTCCATAGCACAAATGTAAATAAAAAAACAAAAGGGGTTAGCAGATTGAAAGAGATAAAGAAGGAAGGTACATGGGCATCTCTGGTTTGTTGTTTGGCAAACCTGTAACTATAATCAATCTATATGCCCCCAACCTAGGCCAAGACACTTTTTTCTTGCAAATTACTACAAAAAATACTAACCTTTGTAAAGACCCCCTTATAGTTGCAGGGGATCGGAATATCCCGCTGGGCCCTAACATAGATAGCTCAAACCCTCTTATACGCATAAATAAAAAAGCACTTAATTTAATATGGAAAGATATCAAAACCCTAACCCTGCATAATGCTTGGAGGTATGCACACCCACATATGAAAGATTACACATTTTTCTTTAACTCAGAAAAAGTCACTCGAGAACAGATTATATATTAGTCGACCATATCACTTTATCTTTATTTAAACAAATTAACATTAAACATACCTCATGGTCAGATCACTCCATGGTAGAATGTGCTATGCACTGGCCTTCAATCCCAATCAAACCTTTCGTATGGAGATTAGAAAATTCCTTACTGTCAGACCCAACAATATTAGAGAAGTTGAGAAAACAGCTAGACATCTATTTTAATATAAATGATATACTGGAATCTAAGTCCACTATGATCTGGGAAGCTCACAAAGCTTTCATACGGGGGAATTTATTAAAATAAGCTCACACAAACATAAACAAACTTTAGCAATCTATATCAAATTTGCTCAGGATGTATCCGAAGCAGATTATCTGCTAAAACTAAATCCAAATGATCTTACTCTGATAGATAACCTAAAAGAAAAGAGAAGTAGACTATCTGCCCACTTACAAATTGAATCTCAAAGACAAGTTTTTTTTAAAACAAAAATATTACGGAAAATGGAATAAACCTGGTAAATTATTAGCTCTAAAAAAAAACAAAATTTAAGATCCTACATCCATTCCCTTACTTTGAGCAAAGGGAATACAATAGAATATATGAAAACTATTAGTAGGCTCTTCCAATCGTTTTATAATAATTTATACAATCTCTTTCCTAAGAGATCAGTGGACCTAAATAAAACAAAATGTGAGGCATACCTGGAAAATATACCCTTGCCCAAGTTAAGTCCAAACGACATTGAGTTTCTAGAATCTCCAATCACAAGTAGAGATATATTAGAAGCCATAAAAGATATAAAGCCAGATAAAGCCCCAGGCCCAGATGGGTTCACCAATCGATATTACAAAACATTCGCTATGCAACTCACACCCCATCTCCTAGCACAATTTAACCATATATCAAATTTCAAGCTACAAGCTCATATTTCGGTCCTCATTAAGCCAGGAAAACCCCGGAAACCCCAGAAAATTTCAGACCTATTTCTCTATTGAATAAACCAACTCTTGCCAAATTTAGTTCATTCTGATCAAGTGGGGTTTGTACACCAAAGAGAAGCTAAAGACAATGAGGCCCATTTATCAAGCTCCGTACGGAGCGTGCGGGCCCGTGTTTCTGGAGAGTCTTCAGACTCGCTAGAAACAGCAGTTATGAAGCAGCAGTCTAAAGAAATCTGCTCCATAACCCTGTCCACCTGATCTGATGAGGCGGACAGGAATCGCCACAATTCAACCCGATCGAGTACGATTGGGTTGATTGACACCTCCCTGCTGGCGGCCCATTGGCCACGAAATGGCACCAGGCAGGGATGTCCATTGTCTCCTCTTCTATTTGTGCTATCCCTAGAACCATTAGCTATACGATTACGTAAAAACCCAAACATTGTAGGAATCAACATACAAGATCAAACCTACAAATTAGCTATGTTCGCAGATGACATTCGTATGACTCTGACGTCTCCATTACACTCACTTGCAACAGTCTAATCCGAATTGGAAACATATAGTACAGTATCCAACTTTCTAATTAATGCCCTAAAATCTGAACTTTATCTTATAAATTTAACAAGTGATGTTCTCACAATTCGGCAACAATACTCAAATTCAGAAACAGGCCTTAAAGTACCTAGGAATATTTTTAACTTCTAGTATAGATGATTTACGTAAATTGAACTATGGGCAGTTACAAACTGAATTTATCGCCCTAACCTTCAATTGGCTCCCAAAAAATATTTTTTGGTTAGGAATAATAGCAGCATCTAAAATGATGCTTCTTCCAAAAGCACTAAATGTAATGCAAGCTCTCCCAATTCCAGGTACTACAGTAGAAGTACGCAAATTACAATTGATCATAGACAAATATATCTGGCACCGTAGGCCACCAAGAGTAGCTAGAAATACACTGTACACACATAGAGAAGACGGGGTCCTCGGTGTCCCAAATCTCTATCTATATAAATTGGCGATATCTCTAAATAGAATTTATTTAAATGAAACATTTAAATGAAACATCCACCTAGAATCACACCTAATGAATACAATTCATATGGGAGGATCATGTTGGGCCCCCCAAAAATTATCATTAAACACATTTTCTTTATATCCAATCATAAAGGAAACCTGGACATACTGGACCACTATCCGCAATAAACATCTCCTTATCTCATCCCCTTATTCTCCATTTACAACTTTATTGTCCAACAAAGGCTTATCAACAGAGAGTTATGGAGTGAGCTTGCACACCTCTGACCCGGTCTCAATGTCGGATCTCTTTCCTATACACACAATTTCAGAGCTAGGTCATATAGTACAATGGCAAACATTATTAGAAAAAGGCCTCACTCAATTTAATCCCTGGTTGTTTTATCACCAAGTCAGACACTAAATTCTTACCCAGAAGGCAAAAAAGGACTTGTTGAGACCATTAATTGTTTTTGAGTCTTTATGCATTCAACAACACACTCCTAAAAAAGTGATATCAATAATGTATAGAAACCTTCTTAGATTAATCTCTCCCCTAAAACCTAGTTATACAAAAAAATTGGAAAGGGAACTAACTCAATCTATTTCACTTAAACAGTGGACATCTTGGTTCAAAGCCACTTCTAAATCAGCCCACTCTGCAGCAACCTTGCAAACTAATATAACAAGCATTACCAGATGGTATTTGACACCTAGCAAATAAAAAAACATGTTCCGCAACGCCAGCAATAAGTGCTGGAGGGGCTGTGACCATGAGGGCATTATGCTCCACATTTGGTGGGGGTGTGATGTCCTTCGTCCTTTTTGGGATCAAATCCATAACCAAGCATGTGAAATAATTGATACACAAAATACCCTTACTCCAGAAAGGATTCTTTTTAATGATCTATCTGAAATTTCTTGCAAAATTACAAGACACTTATATCAAATTATGATAAATGCGTCAAAAAGACATTCCTACACTCTTTTCAGCTGGATAGAACTAGTAAAAACCACCCTAACCCTAGAGAGATACCATTATTTTAAAGTATTTCTATGATGTCCCTTTCAACTAGTTTGACAAAGTTATGGACTGAGGGTACAGTAGATAATGCTGGCATAAATTCTGATTTTTTAGCCACATTGCTAAAACCTATTGATTCAGTGTCATCCTCCTCAAGTACCTGAGTATTAGATGTCCAATACTTTAAGAGTGGCTGCCTGCACTTTATCATGGTGAGTTTTGCCTAAAATATTTTTTCTTGTAAACAGGTTGACATCCTTATAGGCAGTGGATTTGTCACATTTTTTTCGTGGGCGCAAAGGTAAGCCCCTTTTCAAGAACTTTTGTCTGATCACTTGTAATTTGTTTTTGTGACAGATTCAGTACTTTGATGTCTCCTGTCGTAATTACATTTTCTTTTGGTTCCTCAGAGGGTATCTCGCTTTGTCCTTGGGCTGATTGGTTTCTTTTCCTACCTCCTCTTCTTGTTCTTTTGAGGGGGACATCTTGTTCTCTAAAAAGGTCCTCTTCTATTCCTCCTATTAGAGGTATTTCTCTGTCTCCTATTACCCCTTCCTGATGCCTCAGAATCTGGACTACTGGAGAATATTTGCGTGAAGTCATTTACCTTATTATATTGGTAATAATTCCAGTCTCTTTGGAATTTACGATTCTTCCTAAATTTAATTGCCTCTTGAATCTTTCTTAATTCACTCTTAACTGCTGCCATAAGTTTGGTATATTGTTCCTCACCCTGCCATTTCTCTAGTTGTAAATTTAAATTCTGTATATCCTCCTGTACTTTTTTTTAAGTCTAAGATCATTCTTATCTCTCATCAATTTTATCCAGTTGAAGGAGCAATCACTGGCAAAATCCTCCCATTTTTTTATGAAGTCACTTATCATAGGGTCATTTAAATTATTCCCTGGTCTTTTTCGTATTTGTAAACCCCTTGGGATCATTTTAGATTCTAACTGCCAGATTACGAGTTTTGCATTAGGAGCTGTGTGGTGCTAATGAGCAGTTTTTTCTAACTGCTCACTTACCTGCAGTGCTGGTATTACAGGTTTTTGCAAACCCGGCGCTAAAAGGCAAGAAGTGAGTGTAGAGCAAAATTGTGCTCCATACCACACTCCAATACCAGCGCTGCTTAAGTCAGCGGTGAGCTGGTCATATGTGCTCGTGCACAATTTCCACATAGAAATCAATGGGGAGAGCCGGCTTAAAAAAAGTCTAACATCTGCCAGAAAGCAGCGTAAAACTCAGTAACGCAGCCCCATTGATTCCTATGGGGAAATAAAAGTTATGTTTACACCTAACACCCTAACACGAACCCCGAGTCTAAACACCTCTAATCTTACACTTATTAACCCCTAATCTGCCACCTCCGACATCGTTATTCATTTTTAAAACTAAATACCTATAAAATAAATCCTAAAATAGCTACAATATAACTAATAGTTACATTGTATCTAGCTTAGGGTTTATTTTTATTTTACAGGCAAGTTTGTATTTATTTTAACTAGGTACAATAGTTACTAAATAGTTATTAACTATTTAATAACTACCTAGCTAAAATAAATACAAATTGACCTGTAAAATAAAGCCTAACCTAAGTTACAATAACACCTAACACTACACTATAATTAAATAAATTCCCTACATTAAATACAATTAAATAAATTAAATTAAATTAGCTAAATTACAAAAAAAACAAACACTAAATTACAGAAAATAAAAAACAAATTACAGATCTTTAAACTAATTACACCTAATCTAATAGCCCTATCAAAATAAAAAAGACCCCCAAAATAAAAAAAAAAACCTAGCCTAAACTAAACTATCAATAGCCCTTAAAAGGGCCTTTTGCAGGGGAATTTCCCCAAAGTAATCAGCTCTTTTACCTGTAAAAAAAAATACAAACAACCCCCCCAACAGTAAAACCCACCACCCACACAACCAACCCCCCAAATAAAATACTAACTAAAAAAACCTAAGCTCCCCATGCCCTGAAAAGGGCATTTGGATGGGCTTTGCCCTTAAAATGGCATTTAGCTCTTTTGCAGGCCCAAAGCCCTAACCTAAAAAATAAACCCACCCAATACACCCTTAAAAAAATCCTAACACTAATCCCCGAAGATTCACTTACCGGGAGAAATCTTCATCCAAGCGGCAAGATGTCTTCAATGAAGCCGGCAGAAGTGGTCCTCCAGACGGGCAGAAGTCTTCATCCAGACGGCATCTTCTATCTTCATCCTTCCTGTGCGGAGTGGGTCCATCTTCAAGACATCCGAAGCGGAGCATCCTCTTCAAACGATGTCTTCTTCGTAATGAATATCTCTTTAAGTGACATCATCCAAGATGGCGTCCCTTATATTGGCTGATAGAATTCTAGCAGCCAATCGGAATTAAGGTAGAAAAAAATCATATTTGGATTGGAACAGCCAATAGAATGCCAGCTCAATCCTATTGGCTGATTGCATCAGCAAATAGGATTTTTTCTACCTTAATTCCGATTGGCTGATAGAATTCTATCAGCCAATCGGAATCTAAGGGACGCCATCTTGGATGATGTCACTTAAAGAGATATTCATTACGAAGAAGATGTCGTTTGAAGAGGATGCTCCGCGTCAGATGTCTTGAAGATGGACCCGCTTTGCGCCGGAAGGATGAAGATAGAAGATGTTGTCTGGATGAAGACTTCTGCCCGTCTGGAGGACCACTTCTGCCCATCTGGAGGACCACTTCTGCTGGTTTCATTGAAGACATCTTGCCGCTTGGATGAAGAATTCTCCTGGTAAGTGAATCTTCGGGGTTTAGTGTTAAGATTTTTTAAGGGTGTATTGGGTGGGTTTATATTTTCGGTTAGGGTTTTGGGCCTGCAAAAGAGCTAAATGCCCTTTTAAGGGCAATGCTTATCCAAATGCCCTTTTCAAGGCAATGGGGAGCTTAGGTTTTTTTAGTTAGTATTTTATTTGGGGGGTTGGTTGTGTGGGTGGTGGGTGGGTTTTACTGTTATGTAGACTATTGTTTGCATCCATTTTTTATTACCTTACCATCATATATAAAAGACACTTTGGACGTTTTAAAGAAACTAAATGGGATACATGTTAAACAAGAAAGAATATTGGTAACCATAGATGTTGAAGCGTTATATTCCTCGATCCCCCATGAAACTGGTATTATGGTAATGAACAAATTTCTTAGTGGAAGGGGTAAAAAATATGACAAACATACAGAGTTTATAATTAAACTATTGAGATTTGTTCTTAATCATAACTACTTTGTTTTCAATAAGAAGTATTATGAACAAATTAGAGGAACGGTGATGGGCACAAGCTGTGCCCCAACGTATGCTTGTCTCTATCTAGGTGAATGGGAAAGATAATACATTCAAGATGCATCCATTGATGACCAAGGCCATATAGGGTTATGGCTAAGGTTCATCGATGACGTGAAAATGTTCTGGGAGGGCAACCAGGAAGAACTGTAAATCTTTATGAGAAAACTTAACAATAATAAATTTAATTTAACCTTCACCTATAAATACATCACTAAGGAGATACCCTTCCTAGATTTAAAATTATCTAAAAATGGAATAAAAATAGTCCCAGAAACTTTTAGGAAAAGTACTGCAGGTAATACCCTACTACATGCGGAAAGCCATCATTTACCAAGTTTGATTAAAAATATACCTCAGGGCCAATATTTAAGACATTGTAGAAATTGAACAGATGTAATTAAATTTAAAAAGGAAGCTAAAGATCTACAAGCTAGTTTCCTTGAAAGAGGGTACTCAAAGAAATCTCTAGCTAGGGCATATTGCAGGGCCAAAGAAAGCAATAGAGATACTTTATTATTTAATAACAAAATAGATAATAAACACAAAATAATTAGATTTATTAGTACCTTTAATGATTAGTGGTTTAATCTCGTCTCAATCTTGCAGAAACATTGGCATATTTTAACCCTGGATCCTGTAATTGCAGAAATGGTAGGATCAAGGCCTAGTGCTACACCTAGAAGGGCCCCAAATCTAAAAGATAAAAGAGTATCTAGCATGTTCAAAGGCAAGAAGGATGTGATGTGGATCTCTCAATACAAAGTCAAGAGGGCAATTTTAAATGCAACAAATGCTCAGTTTGTGAGAACATGCTGAAAGGGAAAACGTTCAATGATAATAAAGGAAATCAACATAGAGTAAAAGGTCATATAACATGCAGACCCGAAGGGGTAGTTTATATGCTCCAATGTAATTGCCCAAAATTCTATGTGGGAAAAACCTATTGTGAATTGAGAGAGCGCATAAAACCACACAAAAGGGACATCAAAAATAACTGCATAAAATACAGTAGTGTAGCAAGGCATTTCTTTCTGACTCATGATAGCAATGAAGATGAACTAAGATTTAGAGGTCTGGAATTGGTAGACCTAGGAGAGAGGAAAGGGAAACTAGATAAAGTCCTACTCCAGAAGGAAGGGAAGTGGATTTTTAATCTGGGATCCCTAAAACCAAGGGGGATGAATGAGGAGTTAAATTTAGCCCCATTTCTAGGATGATAATGTTTTCCACCTTAGAAACTTTTTTCTAAGCACAAGGAAAAAGATTTTAATTGTAGACGATAATTAATACAAGAGTATATAAATTATTATGTACTGCAAAATGTCCAAATTCTTCATTGCCATTTATTATTATTATTATTTTTATAATTTTTTTCCATAAATGTTTGCATCAAATTGCCATAAAATAGCGCCGCAAGCAGTTTATTAGAAACATAGTTTAAAATTCACCCGATAGGCTGAAGGGTAAGAAATTTCCCTTTAAAGGAATGATGAGAGGAAATTACATCACTGAAACAAGTCGGATGAAGCACCGTGCAAAGTTTGGGGTGAAATGCGTGTAGCAGACGCAACAAGATTGAAAAGTTCCACGGGACATAATTTCCCAAACCGATAGGCCATGATGACAGTAACTTGGGTGAAGACTATGGGATGTGGCACCAGGGACCCCACGTAAGTCTGTATGAGACAGTGCACAAATCACGGATGATCGGAAGGAGGGTAAGATTATAGTCAGATGCTGCTAAATTGAACACGCTGTGGATGGCGTTACTCCTTGGCGAAAATTATACTCCGTTACCTTAAGTGCAAATCTAGAGGGTTTTGAGAAAAGACTGTATAACACTGCTTTGCTTTACTAACCCCATGCTTAAGAGGCTCTAACTTGCGGGAGAGAACTGTATGTTAAATAACGCTAACAGTTGCAAGTAACCAATATTATAGCCGTGGTGGTGCACATTGAAAAATTCACTCAAAGGGCCATATTTGTGGAATATAAAACAATACAAGAGGTTATGGGACACAGAGGATAACATTGGATGAGTCATTCAACTCTGGTTTAACGCCATATAGGGATCTCCCTGTAAGTTTAATGGGTAGCCACTATTATTGTCCAGTGGACTTATCATAATTTAACTGCTTGTGGAAATTTGTTGAAAAATAAATGTATTTTGGTTAAGTTGTATATCATTGTTTCTGCCTTGATTTGTGTTACTGAATTATACATGGTTAGTGCGGGATAAGGGTGTACTGAACTACACAGTCTAGGGGAGGGTAACTTTTGGTAACTACCCCTAGCCGGAGGTTGTAGTTCGTTCTTTTTGGTTCTCTGTATTTAATTTAATTATACCTCCCAGCACTGCACACCTGTTATTACTAAGAAACTACAGGTGGACAATAACCAGGATATAATATTAATTTCTGGTGCCAGTCTAGTTCTATATATCATATACAGTATATATATATATATATATATATATATATATATATATATATATATATATATATACAATTTATAATTTGACATTACTGTCTCAAAGTGTTTAAATGTCCCTTTAATGATGAATCTTTTATCTAGACTAAACATTTAGATTTTCTTACAAAGCCCAGTTTAACACTATGAGTTATAATATTTCTCATAAACTTACACAGATTAATACAATCTATTATATGGGCATTAAACACTAACACTTAGATTACGAGTTTTGCGTTAGAAGCTGTGCAGTGCTAACAAGCAGTTTATGCTAACCGCTCACTTACAGACAGTGCTGGTATTACATATTTTTAGAAACCCGGCGTTAACCGCAAAAAAGTGAGCGATGAGCAAAATTTTGCTCCACATCTCACCTCAATACCAGCGCTGCTTACGTTTGCAGTGAGCTGGCTAAACTTGCTCGTGCACAATTTCCCCATAGGAATCAATGCTGAAAAAAAACCTAACACCTGCAAAAAAGCAGTGTTTAGCTCCTAACGCAGCCCCATTGATTCCTATGGGAAAATTAAAGTTATGTCTACATCTAACACCATAACATGAACCCCGAGTCTAAACACCCCTAATCTTACACTTATTAACCCCTAATCTGCCACCCCCGACATCGCCAACACCTACATTATATTATTAACCCCCTAATCTGCCACTCTGGACACCGCCGCCACCTACATTATACTTATGAACCCCTAATCTGCTGACCCCAACATCGCCGACACCTACATTATATTTATTAACCTCTAATCTGCCACCCCCAATGTCGCCACCACCTACCTACATTTATTAACCCCTAATCTGCTGCCCCCAACGTCGCCACCACTATAATAAAGTTATTAACCACTAAACCTAAGTGTAACCCTAACCCTAACACCCCCTAACTTAAATATAATTTAAATAAATCTAAATAAAAATTACTATCATTAACTAAATAATTCCTATTTAAAACTAAATACTTACCTATAAAATAAACCCTAAAATAGCTACAATATAACTAATAGTTACATTGTAGCTAGCTTAGGGTTTATTTTTATTTTACAGGCAAGTTTGTATTTATTTTAACTAGGTACAATAGTTATTAAATAGTTATTAACTATTTAATAACTACCTAGTTAAAATAAAGACAAATTTACCTGTAAAATAAAACCTAACCTAAGTTACAATTACACCTAGCACTACACTATAATTAAATTAATTACCTAAATTAAATACAATTAATTACAATTAAATAAAATTCTCTAAAGTACAAAAAAACAAACACTAAGTTACAGAAAATAATAAAGAAATTACAAGATTTTTAAACTAAGTACACCTAATCTAATCACCCCAACAACATAAAAAAGCCCCCCAAAATAAAAAAGCCCTACCCTACACTAATCTACAAATAGCCCTTAATAGGGCCTTTTGTGGGGCATTGCCCCAAAGTAATCAGCTCTTTTACCTGTAAAAAAAAAATACAATTCCCCCCTCAACATTAAAACCCACCACCCACACAACCAACCCTACTCTAAAACCCACCCAATCCCCCCTTAAAAAAACCTAACACTATCCCCTTGAAGATCACCTTACCGGGAGAAGTCTTCACCCAACCGGGCCGAAGTCCTCAACAAAGCCGGGCAAAGTGGTCCTCCAGAAGTCTTCATCCAAACGGCATCTTCTATCTTCATTCATGCGGCGCAGAGCGGGTCCATCTTCAAGACATCGGACGTGGAGCATCCTCTTCTTTCCACGGCTAAACACAGAATGAAGGTTCCTTTAAATGACGTCATCCAAGATGGCGTCCCTTCACTTCCGATTGGCTGATAGAATTCTATCAGCCAATCGGAATTAAGGTAGAAAAAATCCTATTGGCTGATGCAATCAGCCAATAGGATTAAACTGGCATTCTATTGGCTGATTGGAACAGCCAATAGAATGCCAGCTCAATCTTATTGGCTGATTGGATTAGCCAATAGGATTGAACTTCAATCCTATTGGCTGATTGCATCAGCCAATAGGATTTTTTCTACCTTAATTCCGATTGGCTGATAGAATTCTATCAGCCAATCGGAATTGAAGGGACGCCATCTTGGATGACGTAATTTAAAGGAACCTTCATTCTGTGTTTAGCCATCATTTGAAGAGGATGCTCCGCGTCGGATGTCTTGAAGATGGACCCGCTCCGCGCCGGATGGATGAAGATAGAAGATTCCTTCTGGATGAAGACTTCTGCCCATCTGGAGGACCACTTCGCCCGGCTTGGATGAAGACTTCTCCTGGATTCGTTGAGGACTTCGGCCTGGTTGGGTGAAGACGTCTCCAGGTAAGGTGATATTCAGGGGGTTAGTTTTTTTAAGGGGGGGATTGGGTGGGTTTTAGAGTAGGGTTGGTTGTGTGGGTGGTAGGTTTTAATGTTGGGGGAGAATTGTAATTTTTTTCAGGTAAAAGAGCTGATTACTTTGGGGCAATGCCCCGCAAAAGACCCTTTTACGGGCTATTTGTAATTTAGTGTAGGGTAGGGCTTTTTTATTTTGGGGGGGCTTTTTTATTTTGTTAGGGGGATTAGATTAGGTGTAATTAGCTTAAAAATCTTGTAATTTCTTTATTATTTTCTGTAATTTAGTGGGGGGTTTTTGTACTTTAGATAATTTTATTTAATTGTAATTAATTTTTATTTAATTTTGGTAATTAATTTAATTGTAGTGTAGTGTTAGGTGTAATTGTAACTTAGGTTAGGTTTTATTTTACAGGTAAATTTGTCTTTATTTTAACTAGGTAGTTATTAAATAGTTGAAAACTATTTAATAACTATTGTACCTAGTTAAAATAAATACAAACTTGCCTGTAAAATAAAAATAAACCCTAAGATAGCTACTGTAACTATTAGTTATATTGTAGCTATCTTAGGGTTTATTTTATAGGTAAGTATTTAGTTTTAAATAGGAATTATTTAGTTAATTGTAGTCATTTTATTTAGATTTATTTAAATTATATTTGTTAGGTGGGCTTAGGGATAGGGTTAGACTTTGGTTTAGGGGTTAATAACTTTATTATAGTGGCAGGGATGTTGGGGGCGGCAGATTAGGGGTTAATAAATGTAGGTAGGTGGCGGCAATGTTAGGGCCGGCAGATTAGGGGTTAATAATATTTAAATAGTGTTTGCAATGCGGGAGTGTGGCGGTTTAGGGGTTAATATATTTGTTATAGTGGCGGCGATGTCCGGTTTGGCAGATTAGGGGTTAAAAAATGTATTTTAGTGTTTGCAATGTGGGAGGGCCTCGGTTTAGGGGTTAATAGGTAGTTTATGGGTGTTAGTGTATGTGACGAACCAAGGTTATCCAACCCAGCGCCAGTCACTTATTTGGTACAGAAAGGGTTATCAGCCCCCCTCTCGGCCACCAATAGGTCACAATCTAGCCACACCAGGCAAGCTTGTGATTCAGTTTAGTGGGTGCAAGAGTTAACCGCACTCCCTTAATCTGTACTAGACGTAAGAGAAATGGCCAACACTCCCTTTTAATGCCACCCACAGTAAACTATAAATCCTATAGCTCAAATACTGCCACAACTTAAAATTTATTAAAGGGAAAATCCTAAGGAAAAACCCAGACTTTACACATTAACTCTAGACATACAATTTAGCAGAAAATATCCTAAATTATACAGTTCTAATATTCCAGTCTCTTTCAGTAACGTGGTTCAATTATTAGACAAAGGCCAAACTTAATAAAGGAATTATTTATTATGCCAAAAATATTATGCACAATGCATTATTAATAAAAAGTTGTTACAAAGAAAATTACACACGCAAACAGTGTTTTAAAATAAAAAGGAGAAAAACAGAATTGAATACTTTCCTAGCTTCAAGATCTGCGCCAGGGGAATGGCAGAAGAAGATGGCTCCTTACTCTGTAGAACAGCTCCCCTTGTAAGAATGACAATCTTATTGTTAAGAAATAAGATTCTTAAACCTATTTTTCAGAGATCAGGTTGCTGAACCACACCCTCCTGGGTGGGCTAAGAAACCCCCCTGTCTTTATGACCTTCAATAGACTAATTTCTTGCCTGAAATTATACAATCCAGTATAATTTCTGCTAGGTAAGAAATTTCCATATTTACATATCTAGAACCTTTTAGTTTTATTGGGAGAATCGGTTTGATATCAAATATGCCATAGGTTGTCATATTTACCTTCCTTTACGGTTATAACAGTTTTAACACACATATGCACATAATATACCAATGTCCTGTCAGTGACCTGGTCAGTTTTTGTAATGAAGGGCCTGTTTTGCATCAGGCATTCTATTGACAGCTTAAGCCATAAACTTTATCCTGTGTATCTCTGTGACTAAGAGCTTCAGTGACTTTATGACTCAATGCATACACACTAACATTTGGTGGGCTATTTAGGAAAGTTCAAAGAAAACACAAGTTACAATTCTTCTTGAAAACAAATAACTGTTTTTGAGTTCAAGCTACACAGAATTAACTCCTTAGCAGCTGAATCCTGAGGTTTTTGTGACAGTGTACTTTTTAGCACTTCAGTTAAGAGTTTTATGCTACGGCGTTGTAGTGTAAAACTCTTAACTACTGACTTTAAAATGCGGTACCAGTTTTGACAGGAGAGGGTGTACCGCTCACTTTTGGTCAGACTCGTAATACCGGCGCTATGCAAGTCCCACTAAAAATATAGGATACACAATTGACGTAAGTGGATTTGCGGTATTTCCGAGTCTGGCCAAAAAAGTGAGCGGTACACCTGTACCTTCAAGACTCGTAATACCAGCAGGCGTTAAAAAGCAGCGTTGGGACCAGCCAGTGCTGCTTTTTAAGCCTAACGCAAGACACGTAATCTAGCTGAATATAATCACTAGATAGATATAATGATACATTAAAAAACAAAGATTACAAAGACGCAGATGTATTTTTTAAAGTGCCATAATACAGGTTGAGATCTGTGCATATCCTAAAGGGGCTAATTAATTAAAAATAGTTTGCATAAAAAATTGTTTTAAAAAATAACCTAAAATACTTCTGTCTGGAGGTCTGGAGCAGTCTACTCCACTCCTCTTATCAGTGTTTAGACACATTCATTGTATTTCAACTTCTTCTACTTCTAGGCATGCTCCAGCAGATAATCACTGTGTACTTCTGCATTCTACCAAAACAACAATAGATATAGATAAGTAATAGAAGGCAATGTGTGGGGGGAGTTAGAGCTTTACAATTCGGAAACCTAAAAGAAAGGGTTAATGGTGAGGCACTGCAGTATACATTTGCAAGTAAAGTAATTAAAGTACATATTATATTTTGTCTCTATCCCAACTTGTTTTATGTCCCTTTAAAATTATATTAATAGTTTAAATAGTGAAGAAATATGTCAAATTTTAGTCGTCAATGTTTCCACTTGTTATCTAGCCCTTTATCTGAGACTATTATTATTATTATTATTATTATTAATTATCAAAAAAATAAGAAGAAGAATAGATTAATAATGTTGATCAAACATGTTTTGAATTGAGATGCATTAGGATTGCAGTGTGCTAAGATTTCCTCTGGTAACATCCTAGCTACAGTTTTGTGAACAGCAATCTTGCTACCATAATATTACGGCTGAAAACTTCCCAAACCCTATTCTGATCAATTCAATATTTTGCAAAGATTTTCCACAGAATTTTTCAGTGGAATGTTCTGATTTATAGCATTGTTTATTGGACATCAGAAGTTTTAAAATAACAGAGTCTCATTGTCCATCTCACAGATTTCCCTTTAGGGAAAATATTACAGTTTCCAAAGTGAAACCAGGGACTAAACCAGAGACTACACATAGACCATACTTACCATGCCTACTGTATAGCCAACCCTATCCATAGTTTGTCCAATCCTGCCCACAGCATACCCATGACTCCACCCTATTTGGCCACAGCCTTACCCACAGAACATGCACAACTTTGCCCACAACTTTCCCTCACACAGTCTAGATATTCCATTCCCAGAAGGCAAAAGGGACATTTTCAGTGGATATCAATAATACACATGTGTACGCTCTCTACGCTAAAAAACGCCCTTTGAAAAAAAAAATCCCAAATACATTTTATAAATTGTTAAATCATATTTTTAAAGTTCATACTACACAACAAAGCCAAAGAAGTTGCCATCAAGGAATATGTTAATTTTGCTAAAAAGATAACAACAATAATGGCTCAAAATCAAATATATTTTGTCATTCTGCCTTTTTAAAGGATGTGGGTATAATTAAACCCCTACATACACCTAATCTAATACCCCTAATAAAATAAAAAAGCCCCCCAAAATAATAAAAAGCCCTACTCTAAACTAAATTACAAATAGCCCCAAAGTAATCAGCTCTTTTACCTGTAAAAAAAGTACAATACCCCCCTCAACATTAAAACCCAACACCCACACACCCAACCCTACTCTAAAACCCACCCAATCCCCCCTTAAAAAAACTAACACTAACCCCTTGAAGATCACCCTACCTTGAGACGTCTTCACCCAACCGGGCCGAAGTCCTCCACGACGCCGGGCGAAGTGGTCCTCCAGATGGGCAGAAGTCTTCATCCAAGCCAGCCAGAAGAGGTCCTCCAGATGGGCAGAAGTCTTCATCCAGATGGCATCTTCTATCTTCATCCATCCGGCGCGGAGCGGGTCCATCTTCAAGACATCTGACGCAGAGCATCCACTTCCAACGACATCCAACGACTGAATGAAGGTACCTTTAAGTGACGTCATCCAAGATGGTGTCCCTTGAATTCCGATTGGCTGATCTATTCTATCAGCCAATCGGAATTAAGGTAGGAAAAATCCTATTGGCTGATACAATCAGCCAATAGGATGGAAGTTCAATCCTATTGGCTGATACAATCAGCCAATAGGATTGAGCTCACATTCTATTGGCTGTTCTAATTAGCCAATAGAATGCAAGCTCAATCCTATTGGCTGATTGGATCGTTGGAAGAGGATGCTCTGCGTCGGATGTCTTGAAGATGGACCCGCTCCGCGCTGGATGGATGAAGATAGAAGATGACGCCTGGATGAAGACTTCTGCCCATCTGGATGACCTCTTCTGGCCGGCTTGGATGAAGACTTCTGCCCGTCTGGAGGACCATTTCGCCCGGCTTCGTGGAGGACTTCGGCCAGGTTGTGTGAAGACGTCTCAAGGTAGTGTGATCTTCAAGGGGTTAGTGTTAGTTTTTTTTTAAGGGGGGATTGGGTGGGTTTTAGAGTAGGGTTGGGTGTGTGGGTGGTGGGTTTTAATGTTGGGGGGGTATTGTACTTTTTTTACAGGTAAAAGAGCTGATTACTTTGGGTAATGCCCCGCAAAAGGCCCTTTTAAGGGCTATTCGTAATTTAGTATAGGGTAGGGCTTTTTATTATTTTGGGGGGCTTTTTTATTTTATTAGAGTTATTAGATTAGGTATAATTAGTTTAAAAACTTGTAATTATTTTATTATTTTCTGTAATTTAGTGTTTGTTTTTTTGTACTTTAGATAATTTTATTTAATTGTAGTTAATTGTAGCTAATGTAGGTAATTAGTTTAATTATAGTGTAGTGTTAGGTGTAATTGTAACTTAGGTTAGGTTTTATTTTACAGGTACTTTTGTATTTATTTTAACTAGGTAGTTATTAAATAGTTAATAACTATTTAATAACTATTGTACCTAGTTAAAATAAATACAAACTTGCCTGTAAAATAAAAATAAATCCTAAGATAGCTACAATGTAACTATTAGTTATATTGTAGCTATCTTAGGGTTTATTTTATAGGTAAGTATTTAGTTTTAAATAGGAATAATTTATTTCGAAGTTAGGGGGTGTTAGGGTTAGTGTTAGACTTAGGTTTAGGGGTTAATATTATTTAATATAGTGGCGGTGGTGTAGGGGGGGAAGATTAGGGGTTAATAAATATAATGTAGGTGGCGGTGGGCTCCGGGAGCGGCGGTTTAGGGGTTAAACACTTTATTTAGTTGCGGTGGGGTCCGCGAGCGGCAGGATAGGGGTTAATAACTTTATGTAGGTGGCAGCGGTATAGGGGGCAGAAGATTAGGGGTTAATATGTATAATGTAGGTGGCGATGGGCTCCGGGAGCTGCGGTTTAGTGGTTAATACATTTATTAGAGTTGCGGTGGGCTCCGGGAGCAGTGGTTTAGGGGTTAATAACTTTATTTAGGTGCGGCGGGGTCCGGGAGCGGCGGTATAGGGGGTAAACAGTTTAGTATA
The DNA here is from genome assembly GCF_027579735.1 of Bombina bombina. Classification (NCBI taxonomy): domain Eukaryota; kingdom Metazoa; phylum Chordata; class Amphibia; order Anura; family Bombinatoridae; genus Bombina; species Bombina bombina. The sequence continues at coordinate 945,597,244 of NC_069500.1, forward strand.
GTGTGGGTGTTTAGTGACAAGGTACCTAGAAAGCTGAAAAAAAGCAGAAGAGCAGCGAGATCGATGACTGTTAGTTAACAACAGTCCGCTGCTCATCGCACCGTACTTGGTGCGCGGCTTTTTGACAGCCTTTTTGGTAACTTTCGAGAACGTATTCAGGTCCGTGGCAGCGATGTTAAGCGAACTTAGGTGAGCGTATTTGTGTCGTTGAATGCAGGTAAGTTGACGGCTTGATAAATAGAGGCCAATGTCTCTAACAACATTCATAGGACGTAGCTATAATTTAGCTCTCAGTGATATAAGATGAGATAAAGGAACTTGTTATTCCTCAAAAGATTTCTTCCCAGTCTTCATTAGTAAGATTCATATTCAACTCTCTTTCCTCTTTGGTGAGTAAAAATTGGCTTAGCACTGTGTTAACTTCATCAGTAAACATAAATCAACTTCATTATTCCAATCTATACTATAATTGTGTTTGTAATGTCCGTCGCCTTCGGCAGTTGCGCACATGCATCCTCAAAGTAATGTTGGATGCGCGCACAGCCGCCTCGTGGCGACAGACAGCTTCAGGAGCTGCAACTCTCAGCTGTAACAAAAGAGAGCTGGAGCTTCTGAAGCTTCAGGCATCTGCCGCATATGGAGCCGGAGTGTGATCGGTGCTCCACCTCCATATGAGGCCAGATTCCTGATTGTTACAGACGGTGACACTGTGTGTGTCACCACCTGTAATGATCTTCTACTGGTGCCAGAGGGAGGTGTGGGCGGGTGGACGGCTCAGCAGGGAAGGGTAGGCAGTGGGAGTGCCCTAATTTAAAAAAAAATGGTGGCTCAGCAGGGAAGGGGAGGCAGTGGGAGTGCCCCAATTAAAAAAAAAGGACAGGGGGAGAGAGAGCAAAAGAGAAGGGGGGAGAGAGCAAAAGAGGGGGAGAGCAAAAGCAAAAGAGAGGGGAGAGGGAGAGCAAAAGAGAGAGGAGAGAGAGAGCAAATGAGAGCTGGAGAGAGAGAAAAAGAGAGGGAGAGAGAGAGCAAAAGAGAGGGGGGAGATAGAGCAAAAGAGAGGGGAGAGAGCAAAAGAGAGGGGGGAGAGAGCAAAAGAGAGGGGGGAGAGAGAGCAAAAGAGAGGGGGAGAGAGAGCAAATAAGAGGGGAGAGAGAGCAAATGAGAGGGGGAGGGAAAGCAAAAGAGAGGGGGGAGAGAGCAAAAGTGAGAGGGAGAGGGAGAGCAAATAGAGGTGAAGATAGAGAGCAAAAGAGAGAGTGAGAGAGAGCAAATGAGAGCTGGAGAGAGAGCAAAAGAGAGGGGAGAGAGAGCAAAAGAGAGGGGGGAGAGAGCAAAAGAGAGGAGAGAGAGAGAGCAAAAGAGAGGGGAGCGAGAGAGCAAATGAGGGGGGAGCGAGAGCAAAAGAGAGGGGGGAGAGAGAGCAAAAGAATGGGGGGAGAGAGAGGGGAGAGAGCACAAGAGAGGGGGAGAGAGAGCAAATGAGAGGGGAGTGAGAGAGCAAATGAGAGGTGGGAGGGAGAGCAAAAGAGAGGGGGGAGAGAGCAAAAGAGAGGGGGAGAGAGCAAAAGAGAGGGGGAGAGAGAAAGCAAAAAGTTGGGGGGAGAGAATGCAAAAGAGAGGGGGAGAGAGAGAGCAAAAGAGAGGGGGACAGAGCAAAAGAGGGGGGAAAGAGAGCACAATAGAGAGAAGGAGAGAGCAAAAGAGGGGGAGAGAGAGCAAAACAGAGGGGGAGAGAGTGAGAGCAGATGACAGTTGGAGAGAGAGCAAAAGAGAGGGGAGAGAGAGCAAAATAGAAGGGAGAGAGCAAAAGAGAGGGGGGAGAGAGAGTAAAAGAGAGGGGGAGAGAGACCAAAAGAGAGGGGGGAGAGAGAACAAAAGAGAGGGGGGAGAGAGAGAGCAAAAGGGTTGGTGAAAGAATCCACCTGGATGGCAGGGTGAAGAAAGAATCCACCTGAATGCAGCGTAAGCTGCATCCAGGTGGATTCCGAAAATGGCAGAGTGGTTCCGTTACCACAATAGACCGCCCTTCCGAAAAAAGCCGGGTGGTTCCGTCACCACAAAATACTGCCCTCTGGGCAGGCTTTTCCACTTATTTATATAAAAGAAGATTTACAAAATAAGTTATTTCTACATATGTGGCTTAAACAAAAATTAGACTGCCCTTTGGGCAGGCTTATCGACTAGTCCATCATAAAACACATTTCAAGCAAATAATAGAGCAAAAAATTACAGCGCCATTTCTAGATACTTCATAGGAACAATGTAAAACTGAATAGTTTCAAATGTTGTTTATTATAAAAAATCCATTATAAAATAAAATATAGAATAAAATCCACAGCAAGTGGATCACATTAAAATACTCTATTAGGCTGAAAACATCATCACAGTATACAATTCACAGCACATAAGTACACAGGATTGATGCAATGTGAAAGGTAGGTTTACAGAATGGTAAGTAAACTATACAGTAAAATCAAGCTCTAAATAAAAACACTTGACAAATAAACACAGCAAACACTTGCCTTGCCAGATTGAGTTTGCAAACACCCTCAGTAGAATGAAAGCTTTTTTTATTGGATGATTTGAATTGGAATTAAAAAATCAGCCAATAGAAAATCAAAGGCACCCCTATATAACGAGGAACCTTGCATTCAAACTTCAGTTTGCTGCAGTGACAGAATGAAGAAGGATTGGGTGGAAGATCAGAAGAGAACTGCCCAAGAAGATCGAGGAGCACTGCAAAGGACCCGCTGCTGCCCCCCAAAGGAGCCAAATTCAAGATGGTGAGTCTAAACTTTGGGGTTTAGCGTTAGTTTTTTTTTTTTATAGGATAGATTTATTGCAAAAGAGTTATAATCACTTTTTATAAAAGAGATATAATTCCTTCTTTGCAAAAGAACTATAATTACTTTTTTACAAATGAGAAGTAATCAATTAAACTAGGGCACTGCCTGACAGATGTCCCTTTCATGGTGATTTTTAGATTAGTTTTTTTCAAAAAGAATTTTATTTATTTGTGGGGTTATTTTAGTTTTAGAATAGTTTTTTAGCGGGACTTTTCAAGGGGCACTTTAGTTTTAGGATACAGCTTTTTTAGTAGTGTTTTTTTATTTTGGGTAACTTTTAAAAAATAACACAAAGAGTTTTTTATTTTTTGTAACTCAGGTTAGGTTAAGGGTTTAGGGGGAGTTATTTGTTAGGGGGTTATGTATCATAGGGGTTTATTGCTGTGGGGGTAATGGCAGTTTAGGGGTAAAGTAGTGTAGGGGTTATTGAAGGTTGTTGTGGCAGTTTAGGGGTTAATAGTTTAGGGAGTTTATTGCAGCAGGGGTTGTGGCGGTTTAAGGGTTAATAGTATAGAGGGTTAATATTGATTGGGGATTATGGCGGATTAGGAGTTAATAGTGTAGTGGGGTAGACTTAGATGGGGGAAGTGGAACATTAGGGGTTAATAGTGTAGTTTGGTTAGAGTAGGGGGATGATGCAGTTTAGAGTTTATTGGAGTAAGGGGTTTATTGGGTTGGGGTTTAGCATGCGATTTTTACTTCACTGCTCCATTGAAGTCAATGGGGTTATTGTGATATCGCAAACAAAACATCCTGTGGTTAACTTTTTGCGTGGGTCGGGTTTCGAGCGTGCACAAATCTTTTACTTTCAACTTGTAATATCAGCGCTTCCCGACGCGCAAAACAGTTAACTTCTAGCAGCTAAGGCTCGAGAGGGTGCGCTAAACAGTGCTCCACTCTTAATCTAGCCCTAAGATGGGAAACCATCAAGGAGTGTTCATAATTTTTAACTAAATGTGCTGGCTGTTTTACTGGAACCAAAGATAAAAGTGTGTTCATCTGGTACAAGTGATTAACACAGCTTTTTGATATGGAGTGCATGTTAGCATTTCTTCAGAGATTTCCAATTGAGGTTGTAGGGACAAACACCATAAGGGAATTCAATAGAACCTGGGATTTGCATAAGGCTACTCTTGTGATCAATTAAACCTACAATTCAGACAGAGATATGAATAGTGTAATAGGCCTACTGGTTATTTTCTGCTGTCACAATATATGTCTTATTGTGTCTATAAGTCTGCTGTTTACAACGGTCTATAATTTGACATATATTAATTGAATTTCTATCCACTCCAGACAGATGCATTGCAATAGATATGGGGCTTAAGCCCATTGAAAATTTAGCAGTAATTACTGTTCCCTTCAATGCATATACAGACACAAGAGCATATGTATATTTATACACCACTTGCACACACCCATAGCTTCTTATTTCATAGAGTAAATGAAACCAAACTTAGGGGCCTATCTATCAAGCCGTCAACTTTGTTGCATACGACGGAACCAATACGATCGCCTAACATCGCGGCAGCGGACCTGAATACACTCTCCACATTTATAATAAAAGCTGTCAAAAAGCCACGCACCAAGTACGGGGCGATGAGCATCGGACTGTTGTTAACTAACAGTCATCGATCTCGCTGCTATTCTGCTTTTTTCCAACTTTATTTATACCCTTTCACTAAACGCGGCCACTATACTAAAATGTTTAACCCCATCCCGCCGCTCCCAGACCCTGTCGCCACCTATATAAAGTTATTAACCCCTATCCCGCCGCTCCCGGACCCCGCCGCAACCTAAATAAAGTTATTAACCCCTATCCTGACGCTCCCGGATCCCACCACAACTAAATAAAAGTATTAACCCCTGGCCTCCCACATCACTACCACTAAGTTAACCTATTAACCCCTAAACTGCCAGCCCCCACATCGCCATAAACTAAATTAAGCTATTAACCCCTAAACCTAAAAACCTGCTAACTTTACATTAAAATGACAACATCCCTATCTTATAATAAATTAAAACTTACCTGTATAATTAAATTAAACTATATTAAACTATTAATTAACCTACCCTAACTATTATACTACAATTACATTAAACTACCAATTAAATTAACTTATTTACATATTAAAAAACCCTAACCCTACTCAAATTATTTAAATCTACAATAAAAAATACTAAGTTACAAAAACAGAAAACCTAAGTTACAAAACAAACAACCACCAAGTTACAAAAACAAACAAACCACAGTATCAAAAATAAAAACAAATTACACCTTATCTAAAAGCTCTATCAAAATAAAAAACACCCCCCCAACAGTAAAACCCACAACCCACACAACCAACCCCCCCAAATAAAAACCCTATCTAAAAAAAACCTAAGCTCCCAATTGCCCTGAAAAGGGTATTTGTATGGGCATTGCCCTTAAAAGGGCATTTAGATCTTTTACTGCCCAGACCCTACTCTAAAAATAAAACTCACCCAAAAACCCTTAAATAAACCTAACATCCCTCCAGCCGGCAAGAAGTCTTCATCTAGGCAGCAAGAAGTCTTCATCCATGTGGCCTCTTCTATCTTCTTCCATTTGAGCAGCTCTCATCCTATTGGCTGATTGGAACAGCCAATAGGATGAGAGCTGCCCTCATCCTATTGGCTGTTCCAATCAGCCAATAGGATGAGAGCTCACATCCTATTTGCTGATTGGAACAGCCAATAGGATGAGAGCTGCTCAAATCCTATTGGCTGATTGGAACAGCCAATAGGATTTTAGCAGCTCTAATCCTATTGGCTGATTGGAACCTTTCAGCCAATAGGAATGCAAGGGACGCCATCTTGGATGATGTCACTTGCATTCAAGATCCAGTTTATGGCGGAGACCGTATTGAAGAGGAGCTCCTCATCGGATGTCTTCAGGATGGACCCGCTCCGCACTGGATGGATGAAGATAGAAGAGGCTGCATGGATGAAGACTTCTTGCCGCCCGTATGAAGACTTCTTGCCGGCTGGATGGATCCTTCAAGCGGAACTTCAAGAACTGTAAGTGGATCATCGGGGGTTAGTGTTAGGTTTATTTAAGATTAGGGTCTGGGCAGTAAAAGAGCTAAATGCCCTTTTAAGGGCAATACCCATACAAATGCCCTTTTCAGGGCAATGGGGAGCTTAGGTTTTTTAGATAGGGTTTTTATTTGGGGGGGGGTTGGTTGTGTGGGTGGTGGGTTTTACTGTTGGTGGTTGTTTGTATTTTTCTTTACAGGTAAAAGAGCTGATTTCTTTGGGGCAATGCCCCACAAAAGGCCCTTTTAAGGGCCATTGGTAGTTTATTGTAGGCTAGGTTTTTATTTTTATTTTGGGGGGCTTTTTTATTTTGATAGGGCTATTTGATTAGGTGTAATTTGTTTTGTTTTTTTGATACTGTGGTTTGTTTGTTTTTGTAACTTAGTGGGGGGGGTGTAACTTAGTTTTTCTTTTTTTTGTAACTTAGTATTTTTTTATTGTAGATTTAAATAATTTGAGTAGGGTTAGTTTTTTTTTAATATGTAATATAGTTAATTTAATTGGTAGTTTAATGTAATTGTAGTATAATAGTTAGGGTAGGTTAATTAATAGTTTAATATAGTTTAATTTAATTCTACAGGTAAGTTTTAATTTATTACAAGATAAGGATGTTGTAATTTTAATGTAAAGTTAGCGGGTTGTTAGGTTTAGGGGTTAATAGCTTAATTTAGTTTATGGCAATGTGGGGGGCTGGCGGTTTAGGGGTTAATAGGTTTAGTTAGTGGTAGTGATGTGGGAGGCCAGGGGTTTAGGGGTTAATACTTTTATTTAGTTGCAGTGGGGTCCGGGAACGGCGGGATAGTGGTTAATAACTTTATATAGGTGGCAGCGGGGTCCAGGAGCGACGGAATAGGGGTTAATACATTTATTTAGTTGTGGCGGGGTCGGGGTGGCAGATTAGGGGTGTTTAGACTCGGGGCTTATGTTAGGGTGTTAGATGTAAACTTTACTTGTTTTCTACCTTAGAAATCAATGGGATATCTGGCACCATCGAACATAAGCTTTTGCTGCTTTCAGACTCCCATTGATTCCTATGGCATCCGCGGCCTCCAGGGTGGCGGATTGAAAACCAGGTATGCTGGGCTGGAATAGCAGCGAACGTACCTATTAACTATTTGATAACTTTGAAAAAGTGTCTGTAATGACGTAAGCATCGATCTGTGTCGGATTGAGACCGGCGGATCGTATGTTACGTCACAGATTTCAACATTTGCTGGTCTGTAGGCTTTGATAACTAGGTTGAATCAAGTTCGCAACAATTACGCTGTGGAATTCCAGCGTATTTGTGGTTGACGGCTTGATAAATAGGGGCCTTAGCCTTAATTGTCCATTGTAAATAATGGTGAAACTGTACTATGTGAAAATGTTGTGTTCTCAGTTACCAGAAGTATATATAAAAGCCCATTTTATGATTCATTTGTCATCGCACTGAAACTGTTTTCCAAGTACAAATCTGCTATCCATCTGTGACATCAATCATGCATATTGTTAGCTACAGTCATTCTGTCTGGTAAGCAAACAAAAAGCAAATTATATATGTAAAGAGTTATATGACTAATAGAGGATGGGGCCTTTTCAAGTCCATTAGAAGCGCTAAATGTTTCAAATATTTTTTATAGGTTTTCAAATTTAAGGTCATTCTAAGACAATGGGGTTGGGCCCAGAAGTCTTCCTCACCTCCCTGGAAATTCTCTGGGAGACGTTTAAAGGTATGGTTAAAGTTACATAACAGTCCAAATTGACTGTTTTGAATAGAAACATTTTTACAGTATACTTATATTAGCAAAATACTTTTTGTCAAAGTTTAAGTAACATACACACATATGTGGCACCTGCTAGGAGGTACAGCTAATATTACTCTGGAACTCTCTTTCTATATCATAATGCTGATAGGGAACAAAAAATAATTCCCCTTTTTTAAATGTTTCCTAATATTTAAGGAAATCCTTATTGAATGTTGATTCACTTTTAACCTTACATTGAATATGCCAAAAATCAGGAAAAAGAATCCCCATATGCTATGGCGAAGTCAAAATAATAAACAATACTGGAATTCATGTTTACATTTCTACATTGGGTAGCAGTGGGAGTAAACCTCTGTAATAAATAAATTCTAGTTTATTATGGACTCCAGAAATCTATTTTCGCATACACATATGAACACATATCTACATGCACACATACATGCACCTAAACATGCACATACACATACACACACACACGTCACACACACATTCATGCACATGCATGCACCCTTAGTCTCAAACATGCACATACACACACACACACACATACACACAGATACACACACGCACATACAGACATACACACACAAGCACATACACACACATGCATATACATACATGCACATGCACACATACACACACACATACACGCATACATACACTGACACACACACACACACACATGCACACACATGCACATATAAACACGCATACACACACATACATACACTCATACACATACACACACATGCACACATACACACATATATACACAGACGCATATACACTCACACATTCACGTAACGTACACACGCACACACATGCACATATACATCTACAAAAATTCAAAAGCATTTGTCTTTATTATTAAACTGTGGAATACAACATTTATCTCTGGGTTTTATCTATGAGGCATAGGTAGTCTTTGGAATAAAAAGGAACCCTGGTTATCATTTTTTGGCAGGTTATATTGTAAAGGGCAACAAAATGTGAGTAGCGGACAAATGGAGAAATCTTGTGTCTTTGCCTCATTTTTGCTGCTTTGCTCCCTTTGTTAAACCACTTAATATTTTTTTACTAAGAGAACAAGGAGATGCTCACTTAGTCAATTTTGATTCTAATTCAATAACAATATTGATCACGACACATTGTGTTCCTTTAAAACACGTTATAATGATATGGCCATGCATTGCTATTGTAAAGCTTACCCAAACTGGTAAATGAAAGAAATGCACAGACTATAAGTAATGCAACATGAGCCTAGTTTTAAAAAAAGAAAAGTGGTATATAGACAGAATAGTATATGGTAAGGGATAGAACATAGCATGTGGTAAATATTATATTGTAGAAATAATGGTAAGGGAAATTTAAAAATGTTTAAACACACTGTAGTAGATAGTGTAAAAGGTAATAACATAAACAGAATTAAAATAACTGGTCAACGTTGCTTTGCTTGAAATGCATTAAATTAAAATGAATCCCCACATTACTGTTCCAGTACAATGCCTCTTATAAAAGGGGGCTTTTGTCTTGCTGATTATTTTTTGTCTTATGCCCAAGGGTAAGCTGCATGTTATAATCAAAATATTTTTATTATGTTTTAAAGACAGCAGATAAATTGATTCCAATTTAACAGCTGACAGTTTATTGATTAGCAAGTACCTACCCATATATAGAACGCCCTCTTTTGTCTTCCCTGCTGCTTCCGCCACACCCTGCTTCGTTTTTTCAGCAGCTGCTACAACTCCCTCTCTAGCTTTGGAGAGCCCTTTCATGAATACATCCATCGCTATGAAATTTGTTCTAGCTGTGCTGGAAAACATACATTACATTTTTATTAAGATCAATGATCCTGTTTAATTAAATAATTAAAAAGCTGTTTTATAATATATATATATATATATATATATATATATATATATTGCACAATTCTATTGTAAATCTATTAGGCTCATTCTCATTGTGTTTGTAAGCGATCTGTCTATTTCTTTTGTAAGATTTTATGAGAATGATGGACTAGGAATGAAGTGTGTTCTCAGAATGGTCCTGCTTTTCAAAATTCCATCTCACCTATGTGGTTGAAAACTAATCATATACATCAATATTTGGACGTGTAAATGGCTACAGTTAAATTCTGATGCTACTTGGTTAATTCTGATGCTGCTGCCTTTTAATTACACACAGTCAAAAGCTGCTGAAATCTTCAAATGATTATATAAAGTATGTGTGAGTAGTGTGTGTTATTTTGTGTCTATATGTGTGTGTGTGTAGGGTGTCTTTATGTGTGCATGTTTATATAATGTAAATATCAATGGATATATATATACTGTATATATAGCCTCTTAACCTCATTATCACACATTTATTTGAAGTCTCATAAAAAATCAGTGTAACTTAATTTCAATTGATTTCATTGCATATTGATGAAGGGTCATGATGGAAACATAATATGTAATTTGATTTTCTCTCTATATATTTATACAAAATATTACATGTGAATTTACAGATATATGAAGTATTCTAGTATACTTTTCCAACATTATCACATATTATTTTGCAAATACACCACATGCACACATACTCTGAGATGAATTGTCACTTCAAACGTTTGTAAACCAGGATGTCAGTCAACAATCTTTAAAGCACAAGTAGGTTAAAGTACTCATCTTTTTTTCATATGAGGTAAGTTATGTAGACTTACATACCTTTGGATCCTGTGGACAGTATAAGATTGATACAATCAGTTCTTGAGCAACAAACTGATAGAAATTAAGCTCCCAGGTCAGTACATGTCTTCTAAATAAGCATTCGGAGACATACATACATATATAAATAAAGCAAGTGAAATGAAAATACTGAAATTCCCTTGAGATTATAATAAATCTTGCTGCTAAAAAAAAAAAAGATAAATAACAAAATATGGATAAATAGAGATCAACACTTTTAGTCTGTAAGAGCAATCTGCTCTGTATGAATATTTCTCTTTTCTTCCCCAACACCCACTATTTTTCCCTCCTCCTTTCTCTTTTACTTTCCACACGCCTGATTTGTCAGTGTGAAATTGAATAATTGTAGCCAGCCTCCCCAAGCTGGACCACTTGTAAACTGACTGCTCCTCCGGCAAACAATGAAAGCCATAATGATCGGGGGGATCTTGTAGATTAAAAACTGTAGGTTACATCAGAAAATGATGGTTCCGATAACACTAATTAGAGATACAGATGCAGAAAAGCACCAATCACATCTGCCCAGCATCATAAGCTGGTATTAAATAAAGTACCTTCTTCAATTGAAGAAATGCAAATAAGCAGCTACCTTTCAGAAACAGCTGTTAGATGCAAACAGCGCTGAATTATTCATTGCTAAAAAACAACAATTGCACAATACATTTTTCTTACAACAAGCTTGTAGCAAATATTTAGGGCAGTGTAGTAATTTCAAATGCCCGCTCAGATTTTATTTATGTTTGCTAATGGCATGAAATAATGAAACAAAATGTTTTATTTTGAGTACGGAATTATAAATCATTAAACACATGGCATTGCATTTATTGCTGTGTGTAATTACTTCATGAATCTTGCTGAAATATCCACACTCATCAGGTTTAATTATGTCCCAACATAGCTATTTCATGCTTCATCCAGTCTGTATTTAAATGCAATCACTCAGTGTATACTGAGATCCCTTGATAGGCACCAGTGCTTTGTCATTGAAAGATTCATTAGCTTGTGAGTGAAGGGAGGTCAACCATAAAAGTATTCATATCTAAGACATGGGACCAGATTACAAGTGGCGCACTAACTGCACTAAAAGAAAAAAAAAACTGCGGCCATATTAGTGCATGTATTACAAGTTAAAAATTTAAAAGTTAGTGCGCGAGGGGAAGTCTAATGCACGCTAACTGCAGGACTTCAGATATCGAAACCTTGTAACATTCTGCACATTTCCGCATTAGACCAACTGTGTTAAACCTGAAGTAAATTATGAATACTTTACATTCCAATGTTTTACACATAGAAGAAAATGTTCTTTTTATTTTATATTTCCATAGATATATAAAAAATATTTTGTAAAATAGATATCAATACCTATATATCTATATGAATATATATATATATAACTTTGGCAACAGCAGTGAAGCGGGAAATCTCAGATAGAGCAATCAATAATTAATTAGTGGCTCTTCTCAGGGACATAAATTTGCTCCCTGCATGTACTACGATCTCTTTCTCAGTACGCAAATCTTAAAGGGATGTGAATTACGCTCTGGAATCTTTTGGCGCTCTACAAATAACCGATAATAATAATAATGTGAAAGTTAAAATTAAATTTTCATGGTTCGGAGAGAGTCTGAAATTTTAAGAGATGTTTCACGTTATCTCAATGATCAAATGTACTCGGGGCAGAACTACCATTGGTGCAGCAGGGGCAGTGGCACCAGGGCCCAAGAGCTGAAGGGGGCCCATAAAAGCCAGCCTATACATAGGTGTGTGCAGAATGTATACAATCCTAATGCAGGGGAGCCTTTTATTAGTGCAAGTTGCAGATCCATCTATCCTCAAAACCATTATATTGAGTAGAACATATTTTATTACTTTTGCTTTCTATAGAGTTACCTTTGGGGGCCCAAAAAAATCTTCCACTAGGGCTACTGCTTTGTTTCTTTGTTGAAAAGTACACCTAGGTAGTCTTAGCAACAATGCACTACTGGAACTGACTTTAACTAGCTGTTAGACCCTATCGCAAAGGTTAAACACTGTATTGCTTGTGGGATACTCCTCTATCAGAATGAACTCGGCCAGTAGTCTTGTTATCCTGGTGTCGAGCCGGAATGATAGGGAATATGCCAGAGCAGAGAAAGTTAGTAAGATGAGGAGAGTGGCACTCACCACAGGCAGGACGGTCCCCAGCGGCAACGGCAGAGCAGTCCAAGGACACACTACTAGAATGGTCGGACAGGCAGGGTTCGGCAACGGTAATGCAGTCCAAGAGTGTACCACTAGAATGGTCCGGCAGGCAGGGTTCGGCAACAGTAAAGCAGTCCAAGGGCACACCACTAGAATGGTCAAGGCAGACAGGGTTTGGCAACAGTAAAGCAGTCCAAGGGCACACCACTAGAATGGTCAAGGCAGGCAGGGTTTGGCAACAATATATCAGTCCAGCAACTTAGGGGTTAAACAGGCAGAGTAGTCAGACAGGCAGAGTTCAGCAGCAGTAAATCAATCCAGCAATTCAGGGGAAAAAGAGGCAGAGTAGTCAGCAACCGGCAGGTTCAGCAACAAAGATCAATCCAGCAGTTAAAGGGTTAACCCTTTAACTGCTGGATTGATCTTTGTTGTCAGTAAACAGGCAGGTTCAGCAACAATGGTATAGAATGATCTGTCACAGCCAGGAGCACACGGAAAACACCTATACTTGGGCAGTGACAGATCGTTAGTGTAGGGTTTAAATAGGTGCAGGATTCGCGCCAGAGAGCTCCCAGCAGCATCAGGAGCGTGCGGCGATGACGTCAGCACCGCACGCATCCTGAGCCGACACTGCCCCAGGCAACGACCAGGAAAGAGACGCCAGAACCAACACTGCCCCTGGCAACGAGCAGGAAGGAGACGCAGCGCCCCTAACAACGGCTAGAGCGGCGCTGCGTGACAAACACATAGTTATAGGCAAGCAATGCAAATGCACAATAATAAAATGCTCTAACACATTAGAGCTTTTTAATTTTTGTAAATTTTTTTTTAGTTTTATTTCCGTTTAAGACCATCTGCCTGTCTATACCTACTTGCCAATACTATCCTTAAAGGGTTATTAAACACTGGGATTATAATATAAATGTTTTATTATACATAGTTAAGAAAACTTTGCACAATACTTTCATTATTTATCGTGTACCCCTTTCCTGTATTTAATTCTGAAAATTATGGACTTTACAATTCCTCATAAAAGTGGATGATTTAATTTTGCTTCATTCTGTAATTCATTGACTGCACATTCTAGTGACCCATTTATAACTGTTCCTTATTGACCTCAGCAGGGAAGGAAACCCAGGTTACAACATAACAGTGCCAATTGCTGTAGGGACATTACACAGTATAAAAACGGATATTGCATAAATATGATTTTACATGTTTTCTTCTATTTAACTGTAAAGGGCTCCTATGCACTTATATATATATATGTCTATATATGTGTACATATGTATGAATGTATTTATATGTGTATATATGGCTGTAAATAAATACACATATAAATACCTTCCAACTGTCCCTATTTGAGAGGGACAGTCCCTGATTCTAAGCCTCTGAGACAGCCATATGTCCCTCTTTACAGAATTTCCCTTAGGCCCACCGATAAGAACACCAAGCAATGCCAACAAACTGACCTGAAACACCCATAGACTGCCCAGACAAACCCACAAACCCACCCAATAACTACCCATAATCCCTCTCCTCCCAACAAAGATCCACCCTCAAAATGGTGACGTGCTCCTATAAACCTCCTTTGCCCCTCATTCTCAGCCACAAATGTTGGGAAGTATGCATAAATACATATGTATACACACACACACACACACACACACATATATATATATATATATATATATATATATATATATATATATATATATATATATATATATATAAATATATATATATATATATATATATATATATATACTGTATATATATATATAAATATATATAAATATAAATATATATATATATATATATATATATATAGGAAAAACTACAAAAAGACCTCCAATAGGTTGCGCTTTGTAAAAGGTGATAAACAGCCAATAAAGAGATATATCTATACTATAATCGCGTTTGTAACGCGTCCGTCTGTGTCGCTAGTTGCGCAGTGAAGCTGCATCCAGGTAGATTCCGAAAATGGCAGGGTGGTGAAAGAATCCACTGAAGGAGGATTCTTTCACCACCCTGCCATTTTTGGAATTCATCGGGATGCAGCAAAGGCAAACGGAGCATTACAGAAAAATAAATAACCGCACGCAATAAGTATTTTTTTTAAAAAAAAACTAACCCTCCGCAATAAGTAATAAAAAAAAAACTAACCGCCCGCAATAAGTATTTAAAAAAAAAAAAAACAACCGCCAATACGAACTATTAAGAAAAAAATAAACTAACCGCCCACACGAAGTATTAAGAAAAAAAAATAAAAAATACCCAATAAAATTATTAACCCCTAAATCTGCCAGCCATAACATCACAAACTACCTAATACATCTATTATCCCCTAATTTGCCAACCCCCACAACGCAAAAAACTAATTTAATGACTAAGCCCCCTAACCTAACACCCCCTAAATTAACTCCTTAATTACATTTAAAAAATACTACATTACAATTAAAATAAAAACAAAAAAAAAATACATTACATTAATCTAAAATTACAGAAAATAAAAAAGGTTAACATTACAAAAAATAATAAAAAAAAACACTATCCAAAATAAAAAAATTAAACCTAATCCCTATGAAAATAAAAAAGCCTCCCCAAAATAAAAACACCCCCTTATCTAATACTAAACTATCAATAGCCCTTAAAGGGGCTTTTTGTAGGGTATTGCCCTAAAGAAATCAGCTCTTTTACATTAAAAATAAACACAGCCCCCCCAACAGTAGAACCCCCACCCACCAAACCCCCAAAATAAAAAAACTAACACTAATAAACCTAAACTACCCATTGCCCCTAAAGGGGCATTTGTATGGGCATTGCCCTTAAAAGGGCATTCAGCTCTTTTTCACTGCCCTTTAAAGGGCATTCAGCTCTTTTGCAAATTGCCCAATAAACCCTAATCTAAAAAAACAACCCCTCCCCAAAAAAAAACTAACACTAAAGCCCCAAATAGGTACTCACGGTTTCAGAAGTCTGGCAGAGAAGGTCTTCTTCCAGACGGGTCCATCATCTTCATCCACAGGGAAGGCAGCACAGAGCGGAGGTCTGGAGTGATCTTCCCAGATGTGGCGGTCTACCCAGATGTGCGCGTAATGAAGGTGGCGTGGAGTGGAGGTCAGGAGTGGTCTTCTCAGATGAAGATGATGGACCCACCTGGAAGACCTTCTCCACCGGACTTCTGAAACTGTGAGTACCTATTTGGGGCTTTGTTAGTTTTTTTTTGGGGGGGGTTGTATTTTTAGATTAGGGTTCATTGGGCAATTTCAAAAAAAGCTGAAAGCCCTTTTAAGGGCAGTGAAAAAGAGATGAATGCCCTTTTAAGGGCAATGCCCATACAAATGCCCCTTTAGGGGCAATGGGTAGTTTAGGTTTATTAGTGTTAGGGTTTTTTTATTTTGGGGGTTTGGTGGGTGGGGGGTTTTACTGTTAGGGGGGACTTTGTTATTTTTAATGTAAAAGAGCTGATTTCTTTAGGGCAATGCCCTACAAAAAGCCCTTTTAAGGGCTATTGGTAGTTTAGTATTAGATTAGGGGGTGTTTTTATTTTGGAGGGTATTTTTTATTTTTATAGGGGTATTAGTTTAGGTTTAATTTTATTATTTTGGATAGCTTTGTTTATTTTTTTCTGTATTTTACTTATTTATTTTTTGTAGCTTGGGGGTTGCATTTTTAACAAAAAGACTGCCCTCTGGGTGGGCTTATCAACTAGTTCATAATAATAAAATTGAAATTGGCAAAAAACTATGGGGATATGTCTAATGGCCAAGTACAATTAGACAGTGCCAATGTGACTAAACAAAACAGCTATACACTGTAATTACACTATATATAACAATAACAAAGATACATATGCCCACATAGTTTAGATTCAGTTTGTATATAGGTATTGGGTGTTGAGTAGCTATTTTAGCATCATAAGGTATCTCACTGTGATCATCTATCCGATTACACACATCCCTTCACTTCGTCATCCCTTTCTTCCACTCTATCATGGTTAAGGCATCTCACACACCTCCATGACACACATCATCACTATTAGAGCTCCTATCACGCTCCCCGAGGTTAGGCTGTACCCGCCCCCCCCCCCCCCCCCGTTGATGTCATTAGGACACATGCTAGTTTGGCGTGATACACTCCATAGCTTTTGTTCTATTATTTTGTTTTTCACAGTTTTTCTTCCTTTTTTTTACTATTTGTCATTTTAAATAAATTGATTTTAATCTGCTAAATTGGAACCGTGTGTTACCTAATACTAGCAATCACTCCCACTGAGAGGCCAGAGCTTTGAGCATTCAGCACTTCTGGAGCCTGAAGATCAGTTAGCTAGGTTGCTGTAAAAACATCCAGCCTACACCTGATAGCACTGTGAATATGTCGCTCCTATAATATCTAAAGAGAAGAGATGACTTAAGAAATGTCACATTAGAAAGTATGGAGGAAAGCACACCAAGTAGCAGCAGAAAGCACAGGAAAATTAAATGTATGACAACAAATGCAAGAAGCATGACGGGGAAAATGGGGGAGCTGGAGCTCATAGTTGCAGAAGAAGACTGATGTTATCAGTATAACTGAAACTTGGTGGGATGATTCACATGACTGGGCAGTTAACTTAGAGGGGTATACTTTATTTAGGAGGGACAGGAGTAATAAACGAGGTGGCGGAATCTACATTTATATTAAACCTAACCTTAAACCTACAATAAGGGAAGATATTTACGATACAGGTGATAATGTAGAGACCCTGTGGGTTGAAATAAAGAGTGGGGGGAAAAATCCTAAAAAAATATTACTTGGAACATGCTACAAGCCCCCCAACATTAGTGAACTGGAGGAAACTCAACTACTTATGAAAATAGCTAAGGCTGCTAATAACAGTGCTGTCATTATGGGAGATTTTAACTACCCTAATATAAACTGGACCAATTAAAATAGTAATTCTGCTAAGGAGGATAGATTTTTAAATGTTCTCAGGGATAACTTCTTGTCACAATTAACAGAGGAGCCAACTAGGAGTAAAGCTATTTTGGATTTAGTGCTATCAAACAATATAGATATAATATCAAACATAGAAGTCAAAGAACATTTGGGTAACAGTGATCATAACATGGTCACATTTGAAATAAGCTGTGTCTTAAAGGTTTAACTAAGACTTTTAAATTTAAGAAAGCAAAATTCAACGATTTAAGGAAATCATTAAATAACATAAATTGGGACAAAGTATTCTCTAATAAAAATACAGAGGCTAAATGGATAACATTTAAAACTTTGTTAAATAAATATACATATCAACAATTACCATATAGTTATAAAAATAAAAATAAAAAATCCAAGCCAATGTGGCTAAATAAAAATGTGTTAAGAGAAATTAGGAAAAAACGTAGGGCATTTAAATTATTCAAAGAAAATAGTACATACTCAACATACCATATTTATAAGGAATATAACAAAGCATGCAAAAAAGCAATCAAATTAGCCAAAATTGAAAATGAAAAATGAATTGCAAAGGATCTTTAAGTACATAAATAGCAAAAAATCTAAGAAGGACAATATAGGTTTATAAAAATGCTTGGATGGTAGCATAGTTAACAGTGACAGGGAGAAGGCTGTGGTACTAAACCAGTTTTTTTCTTCAGTATACACAAGAGAGCACCCAATGGACGATACTTTGGAACAAACTAGAAGATGCTAGCCCATACCATTAACTGGGTTATGTATAGAAGATATCAGGAAAAAACTGGATAGAATTAAGGCAAATAAAACTCCAGGCCCAGATGGAATACACCCAAGGGTGTTAAGGGAACTTAGCACTGTTATAGACAAACCTATACTCTTAATTTTTCAAGACTTATTATCAGGGCCGTCATCAGGGGGTGAATAGGTTGACTCCTTACATTTTGGCAGCCACCGGAGGGCGCTACAGCAGAGTGCTATTAAGCGTGGGCAAATATCATTACAAGGAGTAAAGCATGAGCATTTGAGAGGATTTCTGAGTGTGCACTAAACCCCTATGCACAGTGTGAGACACTTCAGTTTGTACAGTGTGTGCCTGAGTCAGATGACAGATCACTTTCATTTGCAGAGTAAGTAGGACTTACTTAGTAAATGTTTTTTTTAAATTTATTTGTGCAATTTCAGATTGTAAATTCAGTGCGGTAGTTGTATGGTGGGGCCAGGGGTCCATAAAAACACATTATTATTTTTTTTTTAGCAATTTAGCAATATGCAGCAGTGTATTTATGATTATTTGACAATGCTGTAGAAATTCTATATTTAAAATCATGCAGAAATGTTTGCTCCTCAATACACAAAAGGTAGGTGCCCTTTTGGCAGATTTTTAATATATATATATATATATATATATATATAATATTCCAGTTTACTGCCCCTTTATGCGAAGACTTTCCAGATGCCAGGAGGCATTTTATCTAAGATTTTTACATCTGCATAAAATGTTGTACTCTCAAGCTAAGATTGCTTAGACCTAGATTTGGAGTTTGGCGTTAGCCGTGAAAACCAGCGTTAGAGGCTCCTAACGCTGGTTTTAGGCTACCGCCGGTATTTGGAGTCATTCAAAATAGGGTCTAACGCTCACTTTTCAGCCGTGACTTTTCCATACCGCAGATCCCCTTACGTCAATTGCGTATCCTATCTTTTCAATGGGATTTTTCTAACTCCGGTATTTAGAGTCGTTTCTGAAGTGAGCGTTAGACATCTAACGACAAAACTCCAGCCGCAGGAAAAAAGTCAGTAGTTAAGAGCTTTCTGGGCTAACGCCGGTTTCTAAAGCTCTTAACTACTGTACTCTAAAGTACACTAACACCCATAAACTACCTATGTACCCCTAAACCGAGGTCCCCCCACATCGCTGACACTCAAATACATTTTTTTAACCCCTAATCTGCCGACCGCCACCTACGTTATCCTTATGTACCCCTAATCTGCTCCCCCTAACACCGCCGACCCCTGTATTATATTTATTAACCCCTAATCTGCCCCCCTCAACGTCGCCTCCATCTGCCTACACTTATTAACCCCTAATCTGCCGACCGCAAAGCGCCGCCACCTACGTTATCCTTATGTACCCCTAATCTGCTGCCCCTAACACCGCCGACCCCTATATTATATTTATTAACCCCTAATCTGCCCCCCTCAACGTCGCCTCCATCTGCCTACACTTATTAACCCCTAATCTGCCGACCGCAAAGCGCCGCCACCTACGTTATCCTTATGTACCCCTAATCTGCTGCCCCTAACACCGCCGACCCCTATATTATATTTATTAACCCCTAATCTGCCCCCCTCAACGTCGCCTCCACCTGCCTACACTTATTAACCCCTAATCTGCCGAGAGGACCTGAGCGCTACTATAATAAAGTTATTAACCCCTAATCCGCATCACTAACCCTATAATAAATAGTATTAACCCCAAATCTGCCCTCCCTAACATCGCCGACACCTAACTTCAATTATTAACCCCTAATCTGCCGACTGGAGCTCACCGCTACTCTAATAAATGTATTGACCCCTAAAGCTAAGTCTAACCCTAACACTAACACCCCCTAAATTAAATATAATTTTAATCTAACGAAATTAATTAACTCTTATTAAATAAATTATTCCTATTTAAAGATAAATACTTACCTGTAAAATATATCCTAATATAGCTACAATATAAATTATAATTATATTATAGCTATTTTAGGATTTATATTTATTTTACAGGTAACTTTGTATTTATTTTAACCAGGTACAATAGCTATTAAATAGTTAAGAACTATTTAATAGCTAAAATAGTTAAAATAATTACAAAATTACCTGTAAAATAAATACTAACCTAAGTTACAATTAAACCTAACACTACACTATCAATAAATTAATTAAATAAACTACCTACAATTACCTACAATTAACCTAACACTACACTATCAATAAATTAATTAAATACAATTCCTACAAATAAATACAATTAAATAAACTAGCTAAAGTACAAAAAAAATAAAAAAGAACTAAGTTACAAAAAATAAAAAAATATTTACAAACATAAGAAAAATATTACAACAATTTTAAACTAATTACACCTACTCTAAGCCCCCTAATAAAACAACAAAGCCCCCCAAAATAAAAAATGCCCTACCCTATTCTAAATTACTAAAGTTAAAAGCTCTTTTACCTTACCAGCCCTGAACAGGGCCCTTTGCGGGGCATGCCCCAAGAAGTTCAGCTCTTTTGCCTGTAAAAAAAAAACATACAATACCCCCCCCCAACATTACAACCCACCACCCACATACCCCTAATCTAACCCAAACCCCCCTTAAATAAACCTAACACTAAGCCCCTGAAGATCATCCTACCTTGTCTTCACCTCACCAGGTATCACCGATCCGTCCTGGCTCCAAAATCTTCATCCAACCCAAGCGGGGGTTGGCGATCCATCATCCGGTGGCTGAAGAGGTCCAGAAGAGGCTCCAAAGTCTTCATCCTATCCGGGAAGAAGAGGTGATCCGGACCGGCAACCATCTTGATCCAAGCGGCATCTTCTATCTTCATCTGATGACGACCGGCTCCATCTTGAAGACCTCCACTGCGGACCCATCTTCTTCCGACGATGAATGACGGTTCCTTTAAGGGACGTCATCCAAGATGGCGTCCCTCGAATTCCGATTGGCTGATAGGATTCTATCAGCCAATCGGAATTAAGGTAGGAATATTCTGATTGGCTGATGGAATCAGCCAATCAGAATCAAGTTCAATCCGATTGGCTGATCCAATCAGCCAATCAGATTGAGCTCGCATTCTATTGGCTGTTCTGATCAGCCAATAGAATGCGAGCTCAATCTGATTGGCTGATTGGATCAGCCAATCGGATTGAACTTGATTCTGATTGGCTGATTCCATCAGCCAATCAGAATATTCCTACCTTAATTCCGATTGGCTGATAGAATCCTATCAGCCAATCGGAATTCGAGGGACGCCATCTTGGATGACGTCCCTTAAAGGAACCGTCATTCTTCAGTTGGACGTCGCCGGAAGATGGGTCCGTGGTGGAGGTCTTCAGGATGGAGCCGGTCGTCATCGGATGAAGATAGAAGATGCCGCTTGGATCAAGATGGTTGCCGGTCCGGATCGCCTCTTCTGAAGACTTTGGAGCCTCTTCTGGACCTCTTCAGCCACCGGATGATGGATCGCCAGCCCCCGCTTGGGCTGGATGAAGATTTTGGAGCCAGAACGGATCGGTGATACCTGGTGAGGTGAAGACAAGGTAGGATGATCTTCAGGGGCTTAGTGTTAGGTTTATTTAAGGGGGGTTTGGGTTAGATTAGGGGTATGTGGGTGGTGGGTTGTAATGTTGGGGGGGTATTGTATGTTTTTTTTTACAGGTAAAAGAGCTGAACTTCTTTGGGCATGCCCCGCAAAGGGCCCTGTTCAGGGCTGGTAAGGTAAAAGAGCTTTTAACTTTAGTAATTTAGAATAGGGTAGGGCATTTTTTATTTTGGGGGGCTTTGTTTTTTTTTTAGGGGGCTTAGAGTAGGTGTAATTAGTTTAAAATTGTTGTAATATTTTTCTTATGTTTGTAGATATTTTTTTATTTTTTGTAACTTAGTTCTTTTTTATTTTTTGTACTTTAGTTAGTTTATTTCATTGTAGTTATTTGTAGATATTTTATTTAATTAATCTATTGATAGTGTAGTGTTAGGTTTAATTGTAGGTAATTGTAGATATTTTATTTAATTAATTTAATGATAGTGTAGTGTTAGGTTTAATTGTAACTTAGGTTGGGATTTATTTTACAGGTAATTTTGTAATTATTTTAACTAGGTAACTATTAAATAGTTCTTAACTATTTAATAGCTATTATACCTGGTTAAAAGAATTACAAAGTTGCCTGTAAAATAAATATTAATCCTAAAATAGCTACAATGTAATTATAATTTATATTGTAGCTATATTAGGGTTTATTTTACAGGTAAGTATTTAGCTTTAAATAGGAATAATTTATTTAATAAGAGTTAATTAATTTCGTTAGATTAAAATTATATTTAATTTAGGGGGGTGTTAGTGTTAGGGTTAGACTTAGCTTTAGGGGTTAATACATTTATTAGAATAGCGGTGAGCTCCAGTCAGCAGATTAGGGGTTAATAATTGAAGTTAGGTGTCGGCGATGTTAGGGAGGGCAGATTAGGGGTTAATACTATTTATTATAGGGTTAGTGAGGCGGATTAGAGGTTAATAACTTTATTATAATAGCGGTGCGGTCCGCTCGGCAGATTAGGGGTTAATAAGTGTAGGCAGGTGGAGGCAACGTTGAGGGGGGCAGATTAGGGGTTAATAAATATAATATAGGGGTCGGCGGTGTTAGGGGCAGCAGATTAGGGGTACATAGGGATAATGTAAGTAGCAGCGGTTTACGGAGCGGCAGATTAGGGGTTAAAAATAAAATGCAGGTGTCAGCGATAGCGGGGGCGGCAGATTAGGGGTTAATAAGTGTAAGGTTAGGGGTGTTTAGACTTGGGGTACATGTTAGAGTGTTAGGTGCAGACGTAGGAAGTGTTTCCCCATAGCAAACAATGGGGCTGCGTTAAGAGCTGAACGCGGCTTTTTTGCAGGTGTTAGGTTTTTTTTCAGCTCAAACAGCCCCATTGTTTCCTATGGGGGAATCGTGCACGAGCACGTTTTTGAGGCTGGCCGCTTGCGTAAGCAACTCTGGTATTGAGAGTTGAAGCTGCGTTAAAAATGCTCTACGCTCCTTTTTTGGAGCCTAACGCAGCCTTTATGTGGACTCTCAATACCAGAGTTATTTTTATGGTGCGGCCAGAAAAAAGCCGGCGTTAGTTTTTCGGGTCGTTACCGACAAAACTCCAAATCTAGCCGTATGTGTTTTAAATCAGACAGGTTAACTTAACACTGTTAAGTTTACACTACAGCCTAAATCCTGCATTTAACCAGATCTAATGTAATGAAACTGAGTACCACAGCTTATGGTTCCACCAAGAACATATAGAGTACAGCATTTTCAAAATACATAAGTACAACTGACAGATTTCAAGTGCTCTTGGTCGGGGAAAATGGGCGGGAATCCCAAACATATGTCAACCTTTCAAAAGTACTTTTCTTCATCTTCCCCTTCTGACAGATCAATAATGTACAATTTTGAATTCGCATAAGTATTTTTGTTTGCTCATTTACAAATATGATTCTTAAAAAAGTAATCTCTTAATTTCTGCTATTTTTTTTTATCATGCATGTCACACATTCTTGATTTAGGGGATGGCAATGTGCAGAATTTTTACCTCCTGTGAGTATTTTTGTGGGTGTCTATGATTATGTCTTTGTGCTTTTGTTGGTGTCTCTATGAGTGTGCATGTATGTCTTTTCTGTGGGTCTCTCTGTGAGGGTTTATGTGTCTGTCTTTGTGAATTTTCTGTGGATGTTTCTGTGAGGGTGTGTGTGTGTATGTATGTCTCTGTGTGTTTTCTGTGAGTGTCTCTGTGTGTGTGTGTCTTTGTGTGTTTTCTGTGGGTGTTTGTGAGTGTGTATGTATTTGCGTGTTTTCTGAGGCTGTCTCTGTGGGTGTTTCCTTGGGTGTATGTGCAAGTTTGTGTTTGAGTTTGTGTGTGTCCATTGTCTGTTCCTTTTTAGTGTTCTTTGTTTGTGTGTTTCTACCTTCACAACATTTCCAAGTTTGATTACACTTAAGAATAAAGTGCATATACGTTTTAGTCACTTGGTCAAAAACTGCACATGTCAAGGGGATAGACCCTGATCATTGGTTAAGTAAGGGGCCCCAAAATTTCTAGTGGGGGCCCTGCTTATTATCCTCAGGAATGGTACCCCAGGATTGGCATAAAGCTGATGTGGTGCCACTCTTCAAAAAGGGAAGCTGGGATGATCCAGGAAGCTATAGACCAGTTAGACTGGCATCAATAGTGGGGAAGATATTTGAAGGAATTATAAGGGATTATATTGATGAGCACATTCGTGTAAACAAGATTATGAGTTCAAATCAGCATGGTTTTATGAGAAATAGATCATGTCAAACAAATCTAATTAGATTCTATGAGGAAGCAAGTAAAAATATAGATAAAGGGGAATCAGTTGATGTGATATACTTAGATTTTGCAAAGGCATTTGATACAGTGCCACATGAGAGATTAATACACAAAATTAAGGGACTGTGACTAGCTGAAAATGTTAGCTCATGGATAAATAACTGGATAATAGATAGTGAGCAATGAGTAGTAGTGAATGGATCATACTCAGATTGGACAAAGGTAATCAGTGGAGCCCCCAGGGATCAGTACTGGGCCCTGTTCTTTTTAATATTTTTATAAATGACTTGGAGCAAGGATTAAATAATGACATCTCTATTTTTGCAGATGATACCCGGTTAAATAAGGTCATTGGGTCAGAGCAGGATTAATTTTGTTACAAAGGGATCTGCAAAAATTAGAAATATGGGCAGGTAAATGGAAAATGAGATTATATACGGGAAAATGCAAGGTTCTACATTTTGGAAGTAAAAATAAGCCGGCAGCGTATTATTTAAATGGGACAAGACTTAGCCAAACAGAGGAGGAAAGGGATTTGGGAGTAGTAATAGATAACAAGCTAAAGATGGGTGCACAATGCAGGGCAGCCGCTACAAAGGCTAATAAGATACTAGCAAGTATTAAAAGAGGCATTAAAAAATAGAACAGGTTGTAGAGAGTTGCGCCCATAAATTCTCAGGCTGAAAATTTATGGGCGCAACTCTCTACAACCTGTTCTATTTTTTATAACCTAAACGTATTTGAGGGGATAATGTTTTGTTTGAGTGTGCTTGAAGGTTACCTTAACAGTGAGATCTAGAGG
This sequence comes from Bombina bombina, assembly GCF_027579735.1. NCBI lineage: Eukaryota > Metazoa > Chordata > Amphibia > Anura > Bombinatoridae > Bombina > Bombina bombina. The sequence goes on from NC_069500.1 coordinate 945,622,654, forward strand.
AACTTTTTATGATTTATACATTAAAAGAGGCATTGATTCAAGGGAGGAAAGCATAATTCTGTCACTATATAAATCCCTGGTAAGACTTCACCTTGAGTATGGAGTGCAGTTCTGGGGACCGATCGCAAAAAATATATTGCAGAACTAGGAAAAGTTCAGAGAAGGGCCACAAAGCTAATAAGGGGAATGGAGAATTTAAGCTATGAGGAGAGGCTAGCCACACTGGGTCTGTATTCTTTAGAAAAAAGGTGCTTGAGAGGTGACATGATTACTTTATATAAATATATTCAAGGCCCATATACAGAGATGGCAGAAGCTCTGTTTATTCCAAGAAAATTGTTTGTGACAAGAGGTCACAATTTAAAGGGACATTAAACCCAAAAAATGTATTTCATTATTCAGATAGAGAATACAATTTTAAAAAAGTTTTCAATTTACTTCTATTATCAAATTTATTTAATTCTCATGTTATTTATTGTTGAAGTGATACCTAGGTAGGTAGCATGTACATGCCTGAAGCACTACATGTCAGGAAATAGTGCTGCTATCTAGTGCTCCTACTAATGTATAACATTGTTGCAAAACTTTTGCCATATAGTACTGCAGACACGTGCACACTGTTGAGCTTAAAATTTCTGCTTTTCAAATAAGGAAATCAAGAAAACAAAGAAATTATGTTAATAGAAGTAAATATGAAAGTTGTTTAAAATGTTATGTTCTGATCCGGTGGGAGGAGCACAGGTGCAAGGTCAGGTAGACACCTGCTCCACATTACCTGAACAAGCTATTGGCAGAGGGAATGCGTGCAGAACACCCTAGACCTTGGGCAGCTTGACAAAGCCAGTTACATACGGCTACCGGTTCTCCTATACTGAACCCACATCAAGTACATGGGATATCTGGCTGAACTTTAAGCCATAAACTTGAAAAAGTGAAGAAAGAGACTTAAAAAACAACAATAGGCTCTGTCCTAAATAATATCCCAGGGTACAGAGAAACACTCCTTCAGACTCAGAAGTCTAAATATCAGCAAAGGGCAAAACACAGAGGAAAACCCCGCCGCCAGGACCCCGCCCTCAGGCTGCACCTGGCGTGATTAACCTGGAGCCTGACTGGATGCGGTCAGGCAACCGAGTCTAAGCGCTAGGAGTGGACGGGAGCGGACCGAGGCTGACCACTGTTAGCGGAGCTTGAGAGACTGGCTGGAAACGGACCGGAGTGAACGGCTGCAAACGGAGGTGCAGAGACAAGCTAGATGGTGGTCCCCAAGCCTGCAGACGCAAACGGCATTTTTGTGTTTTTTTTCTCTGGCGGCCTGGATCCATCAGAGGAGAGAAAATAGCGGTGACGACCAACTAAAAGCCGGACACATAAGCGGCAGCAAACAAGTACTCTGGCGGATGAGTATACCTGGTGAGAGAGGAGGGCAGCAAACGTGGAGTCTAAAGTAGCAACGTCTACAAACACTTCTTAGGCCCCTGACTGAAGCCAAAGCTTTCCTTACATACCAGCAGGATCCACCTGGTGCAAGGGTGGATATACTTCAATCCTCCACTCCGGAGATCAAAAGCAGGGATATTGCTTATTCTTACCGCCGGTGCTCCCCCCCCCCACCGATGCTGCGAGAGGGGGACCCGGCTATTTGTTTAACCCACTTTGGAATCCTGCTTCCCCCTCCTTGAAGTAAAAAACTACTTCTCATCATAAAGTTCCCCACGGACAGGGGTCAGGTACTTTCTTTGTTACTAACATAGTGAAAGAAGGGAAGAAGGGGGAAAGGGAAAGAAAAATAGAGATAACAAAATTGGAAACATTAGTTTAATCTAAGTAAAAGCTATCCCCCGGATATATGGACATTGTTATACAAAATTGACGGCTGTTCTGTTTTATTCTTATTTTGTTTTTTTGTTTTTCTCTTCTCTTCTGATACAAACAGAGATATATGCAACATCATGAGAACAGATAAATGTTTCATTATTTGACACCCGGTGTTTAACAAATATAAGTTAATTAATATTAAGCAAACAGTCTGCTTATCCCATAAAAGGTTGCTCTTTAAAGTATTATGGTTATAAAAGAAAAACTAATTTAATATTTCCTAGATTGTCCCACAAGCTCCTTCAGCTAAACATATAACCTTAGGACTTGGTACAGAAACGTTATCTTTTTCAGCTTGTGAAAAATATTCTAATTAGACAAGCGCCCTGGTAATAGGATGTGTGGCTGGATGAGGGAACTAGAAGGGATAAGATAAAAAATCAAGTCCATAATTGTAACCAATCTCAAGTAAAACCATATGTATATATGTGCATACATTGAGTTTGCTACCTGACTATCTATAGAGATATAAGAGTTTGCTTGTCATATAAATGTTTGCTTATCAAGTTGTCTCTGTCATATGAGTGTGTACAAAAGGGAAAAAACTAATTCAATACCTCCTAGAGTATTCTACAAACTCCTTCAGTTAAACATATAGCCTTAGGATTGGGCACAGAGACGCTACATTTGCAGCTTGTGAAAAAGATCTTTACTAGACAAGCGCTCTGCTAGTAGGATATATGACTAGCTGAAGGAATTAAAAGGGATAAGATAATAAACCAACGTCTATAATTGTAATCAACCTCAAGCAAAATCACATGTATTTATATGTATATACTGAATTTGTCAACTAACTATTTACAGAGAAATAATATAATATATACTAAGAGTATCAACATAATCTTTTACAACTGATACCCCCTATTTAGTGTCCTACTTTGCCTAAATATAAGTAAAACCTATCTAGCATGAACTAATCCATATAAAGAGGCTTCTACATTTTTCTAGGTCTCATTCGTAACACAATTTGAATAACAGGAATATAATTCTCACACTAGCGATAGAAACTTTATACTCAACAGAATTTAAATAGGGATAAGGGAACCTTCAACACTAGATCAGAGGAAAACTAACTAATTCAACATAGATTTATAGAGAGGAAAGTAGGAGAAAGGAAAAAGGAAAGAATAAGAAAGCAAGATAAGGAGCATTTAATATATTCACTTTTTCACATTATTATTTATTATTTATTATTTTTGGCACACCCCCTTCCCACACAACACGCACTTCCCTCTTTCCCTTTTCATAATTTATGCACAACTATTAATATATGGATACATTTTTTCTCACAAACACTAAAACTCCCCCCACCAACATGGCTGGGAGGCAGAGAGACAAAAGAAATAAAAACACAGTAGAGACCACAGTAGACACTTCCACTGTTAGCCTAAATGCCCCACAGATCAATGAACCATTAAATTTACAAGCATTAGTCACAAGCATATCGGAGGCCCTGACTCCAAAATTTGATCTCCTAAGAAGCGAAATCAAACAGGACATAAATACACTCACAGAAGAAATCCGTCAGTTCTCTAATAGATTAATAGAAGCAGAACAAAGGATTTCAGACTTGGAAGATAACACATTAATCCATAATACAAAAATAGACACAATGAACGATAAACTTATGAAAATACAGACAAAGTTAGAAGATTTAGAGAATCGTGCTAGACGTAACAACTTCAGAGTAATAGGAGTGCCCGAACTGAAGCAATACGAAGATTTAGATAAACTGTTAACCATAACATTGCCACAGTTGCTACAAATTCCACAAACACACCCAAGGATAGTGCTCGAAAGAGCTCATAGAATAGGATGGCAAAAATCAAGCAGGGAAGAGGCTAGACCCAGACCAATAATAGCCAAAGTATTAAACTATCAAGACAAATTGCTAATATTACAACACTTTAAAAAAAATCAGCCTATAATGCTGGGAGAGACAAAAATAATGATTTTTCAGGATTTTTCTGCAGAGACCTCTGCTAAAAGAAGGGAATTAGCCCCTTTATGCACTAAATTGATAAATCAGGGACATTGTGCTACTATTGCATACCCAGCAAGACTGAGAATAACAATGAATAATGAGACACAATTTTTTGATTCTGCGAGAGAAGCAGAGAAATATGTCACCCAGCAGTTAACTACAGAACAGGACAGGACTTAAATTCAATGCCTATTCCAACATACAATAAGGAATATGATGTAGAATGGCTAGAATTACAAAAAAGTTAAGGGCCCTAGCTGGGACACAAACTATGAAGTATATTAATAATCCCATAAAAGAAGGGGAAGTTAAATGGGGGGGGTTGTTTTTTTGTTTTGTTTTTTTTTCTCTCTCCCTTCTCCTTCTCGCTCCCTTCCTATCATAGATGATGACTAACATGGCACATGGCCTCAAGATGGCTTCTTGGAATATCGGGGGCCTAACATCACCTAATAAACGTAAAACTATAATCACTTACTTAAAAAAGAAAAATATAGACATTGCTTTCATACAGGAAACTCACTTAAAAATAGAAGAAGTCTCTAAATTAAAAAGTTCTTGGGTTAAAGAAGTCTTGGCCTCACCCAGCATTCAACGTAAGGGGGGAGTGGCAATATTATTAGGGAAAAAATTGAAATATCAAATTAATCATATAAATTCAGATCCGGAGGGGAGGTTTCTAATGGCAAAAATTAAAATAGATACAACATTATACACATTATGCAATATTTATGCCCCCAACATCTTTAGTTCTTCCTTCTGGGACACTCTTCAAGCTAATATAATGACCTATACAGAAGGATTCTTAATTCTAGGAGGGGACTTTAACATGTCGCCTCAATACCCTTTAGACAGGTTAAGACACAAAAGCCCCCCCATCAGAACTAAAAGGGATAACTTAGAAGCTAAAATGTTCTTAAAACTCTTTCGAAATCTTAGGGTTAGAGATATCTGGAGACTACAAAATCCAGATTCCAGGAATTTTACGTGTTTGTCCAAAGCTCATAAGTCACTCTCAAGGATTGACTTATTTCTTATAGATGAAAGACTTTGTAAATTTAGACCTACGGCAGAAATCCTTTCTATATGCATTTCGGATCATGCTCCAATTTTGTTAGAATTTAATGCTATTAATAACACCCCAAAACATTCAAGATTCTTTTTTCCCAATTATTTAGCGGCAGACCTCAAATTTAAGAACTGGCTTAATAACAAATTCCAAGAATTTATTTCTTTTAATAAAGAATATATAAATCGACCCATTATCCTATGGGAAACTGCAAAAGCAGTATTAAGAGGAGAAATCCTAGCCTACACAATAAACAGAACGAAGAAATTTAAAACTCAGGAAAGGGAAATGTTGAATTCCATATCTAATACATATAATTCATATCTCCTAGAAAAAACAGCAAGAAATTGGTCACGATACGTACAAGCACTAAAAGTAAGAGACTCCTCTTTGCTATTTAAGTCCACTCAGAGAGACTTAAAATTTCAATCCCGACTCTATAGATATGGGAGTAAAACGGGAAAACTTCTTGCCAACTTAGTAAAAAGGGAGAAACAACCTCCAAATATAGACTCATTAAAGAAAGACGATAGAATTATAACGGCATCAGATGAACTTTTACAACATTTTTCCGATTATTATCAAGATTTATATTCTTTAAAAAGTTCAAATTCTAAGGAACGGGAACATTTTTGGAGTAAAATTACAACTGAAGTCGTGCCCCCAGAGTTAATCGATGCTCTAAATTCTCCCATAATGGAAACTGAAATATCTAAGGCAATACAAAATCTTTCCTTCAATAAATCTCCAGGCCCGAATGGGCTACCGAATGAATTTTATAAAATACTTTCACCAAATCTCCTACCATACTTATCCTTATTATATAATGATATCTATATAAAGAACAATACCCCACCATCTAGCTTTACGGCCTCATATACTACTTTAATACTCAAACCCGGGAAGGAGCCAGATAAGAAAGAATCTTATAGGCCAATCGCACTACTAAATGTAGACTATAAAATTATGTCATCAATCTTAGCCTCCAGGTTACAAATACTACTTCCTAAAATTATTCATAAAGATCAGGCAGGGTTTATGTCTAAACGAAACTCATCAGCAAAGATAAGAGAACTCTTCCTAACCATAGATTATCATTGGGCCAAAGAGGAGGTCGAGAGGGATAGAGAGGGTGACACTCCTGACTCCGCAATTATATCAGTCGATGCAGAGAAAGCTTTCGACTCAGTCCATTTTGACCATTTGTTAAATTCTCTGCAGCAATTTGGTTTTCATGGAAACTTTCTTAATATCATCCATAATATATACAAAAATGCTTCTACTAAACTCTTAGTCAATGGACTAATTTCCTCAAACATCTTTCTCAAAAGGGGAACTCGTCAGGGGTGTCCTCTCTCCCCTCTGCTCTTTAATATTTCTATCGAACCATTAGCTATATTTATTAGGCAACATATTAATGGTATTAAAGTGGGTAAGAAAGAAATGAAAATTGAACTATACGCTGATGACATCTTAATATACATTTCAAATACTTCTGTGAATATACCTAAACTAGTCTCTATCATTAAAAAATTTGGCTCCTTCTCGGGATATAGGGTAAACACCTCTAAAACTGAATTACTATGGATCAAAAAAACTAAAGATTCAATGCTTAACATCCCATTTAAAATAGTGACTAACTCATTTAAATACCTGGGTATTTCGGTTTCCTCAAATCCTAATGAATGGTATAATCTTAACATACCACCAGTTTTGAACAGTGTCAAAGATAATTTGAAAAATTGGCAGAATCTCCCGCTCTCCCTCTCAGGTCGAATAGCTTTGTTTAAAATGATTAGCCTTCCTAAAATATTATACATTTTACAAAATACCCCCTTGATTATCAAAGGAAAAGACATTTTGACGTTTAATATAGCATTAAGAAAATTCATTTGGCAAGATAAAAAACCCAGGATCTCCCTAACTAAATTATCACTTCCCAGGGAATACGCGGGACTAGCTCTCCCTGATATTAAATTATACAATTATGTATATCAGATCCGTCTGATCTTAGACTGGATTGTAGAGAGAAACTATGTCACTGACAATGAACTCGAAAAAAAATGCAATATTTCCATATAATCCGGTGGCAATTATCCATTGTACCCCATGCATCGTACCTAAAGAGGTGAAAAAAATGAGTTCCTTGTTTAACCCACTTAAGATCTGGTGGAAAGTATGTAAATTATTAAACATAGAATATACTGGGTCTAGAATTACCCCAATAACGGGGAATCCACAATTCCAAGCTGGAATTCAATCGCCTCTCTTTTCAAGATGGGAAGCTTTGGGTCTTAATAAAATTTCTCAACTACTTGACTTTGACAGGAAATGTATAAAAACGTTTTGCTCTTTAAGAGAAGAGTTTAATATCCCACATAAGGAGTTCTTTGCTTATTTGCAGGCAAGACATTTAGCCTTAAGTTTAACATACAAAATAGGGTGGAATTGGACACTTGGACCCATAGAAAAATGGTTAATCTTAGCCAAAAATGGCATATTGTCTATATCGACTAGTTACCTAGATTTGGTTTCCATAAAGGGAGACACAAATCTGGATAATATACTTATCAAATGGGCACCGACACTCCCACAAGATTACAGAGACATTGGAGTGCTTCGATTTTCAATATCAGAGGTCTCAAGAGTCACCCTCTCATCTACATGGAGAGAAACCCATGTAAAATTGTTATTAGAAACATTCTTTACCCCTGAAAAAGGTTTTAAATGTGGGAGCCCTGATTTTACTAGATGTCCAAGATGTTCTTTGCCTCTAGCAAATACTATCCATATGATGTGGGAATGCCCTATCATCCAGCAATTTTGGCTAAAAATACAATACTGGCTGGGGGTAATAGGAGCCTCCCCTCCAATATTTTCAACATTACACATAATATTTCTTTGGAAAGACCCGCAGGAGAGGCTCATGAACACTAAGATTGTAAATTTAGCTATTTTGGCAGCAAGATACTTAATTCTTAAGAAATGGAAAAATAGGACACCCCCAGTATCCAGGAGCTCAAAAACTGTCTTAAAAAGCAGTGTATACTTGAGCAGATAGATACGGATTTAAATAATGAAAATAGCGTAACAAGATTTTTCAGAAAATGGTCAATCTTTATTAAATCCTTTTCCTTAAGTGAAATAGAATACCTAATCTATCCGTTCCGAAACACAGAGTTAGTGTTACTAGGGATATGGTAATTTGATGGAGAGAGAGAGGAAGGAGGGGAAGAGGGAAGAGAGGAGATTAAATAAGCCCTCCCCCCCCCCCTTTTTTTTTTTTTTTTTTGTTCCCCCATCTGTTGTTGTATTTCTTCACAAATTGTTCAGTTCAAAATAGGGAAGTGGGAACACCATGAGGGGTAAGAGAGAGTAAGAGGGAGAGGAAGGAAGTGTAGAAGGAGGAGGGACGAAATCGGAAAGAGGTAAGAAGAGGAGGAGGAAGAGGAAAATGATTCTTCTAGGGCTCAATAGGGAAACAAAGAGAGAAAGTATCAGTCGAGGAAGAATCAATCTATTGTTTATTTTTTGATCAGTAACAAAAATTAGACACATAATGTTTAATGGTTTATGAATTGATATTATATAATGTACAGAAATTGTTTATTTTCAAATTCGGAGCTGTGTCTCCAAGACAATGATAAGAACAATCTGGAGCTGTGTCTCCATAATTTATAATTTTTGCCTATTTTGCTAATTACTTTCTTTTCTGTATGTATTGATTGAAAATGTGAAAAATAAATATTTTAAAAAAAAATGTTATGTTCTATCTTTATCATGATAGAAAAAATTGGGGTTTTATGTCCCTTTAAGGTTGGAGAAAAGGAGACTTAATCTCCTGCAAAGGAAATATTTTTTCACTGTAAGAGCAATAAAATTGTGGAACTCACTACCAAAGGAGGTAGTGAATGCCAATACCCTAGATACATTTAAAAAGTGTTTGGATATATTTCTGTCTAGAAACAAAATTCATGGATATGATTGCAAGTATTAAATGGGTCACCTTTTAGTAGGATTATTTAAGCTTAACTGGAGCTTTTTGTAAGTATTTTAGATTTGTATAGGTTGAACTCAATGGACTTCGGTCTTTTTTCAACGTCATCTACTATGTTTCATAACATAACACAACTATTCTCCCTAGGGTTGTCAGACCATACCCTGCACTGCAGAACTTTTGGGGGAATATAGACACCTTCCAATACTATGCCTTGGGTTCTGTCACACATCCTCCCTCAGCTCAGACCTAGTGGGGTGAGCGACCATGACCAAAAGCATATGCATACGTAAAAGGCCATCAGCATTACCCTGTTTACAGCCTGCCCTGTGTTCTACTGATAAGTGATAGGGTTGCAAATTAAAGAACCAGCGTGTAACTCTACTATTATTTTCTTATTTTGACTCATCGATTTGAGAGGTGCATATTCAGTAACTAGCCTAAATTTTCTGCCCAACAAATAATATTTGAGAGTTTCAATAGCAATTTAATTGCTAGACACTCCTTTTCAACTATCGAATAGTTATTTTCTCTAGGTTTCCTGTTGAGGTTTAGTATTGGGTGCTCTTCACTTTGACTTTCCTGGGAAAGCACTGCTCCAAGCTCTACATCAGAGACATCCGTCTGTAAAACAAACTCCTTTGAAAAATCAGGGGTGACTAATTCCAGCTGTCTACATATGGCTACCTTGAGTTTTTGAAATGCTTGTTCAGCTTCAGGGGACCATTTCACTATTACTGGAGCTTTTGCTTTAGTGAGGTCAGTTAAAGGATATGCTATAGTAGCAAAGTTGGAGATAAACCTTCCTTAGTAGCCTACAAGCCCAAGAAATGTTCTGACCTGTTTCTTTGTCATAAGTCATAGCCAATTCCTTATGGCTTCAACTTTAGCAAGTTGTGGCTTCACTATTCCCCTTCCAATGGAATAGCCAAGATACTTTGCCTCCTCCAAGCCAATGGTACATTTACTAGGATTTGCTGTCAGACCAGCATTTTTTATGAAATTAAGGACAACTTGAACTTTTGCCAAGTGAGACTCCTAATCTTTGCTATGTATGACCATGTCATCTAAGTAAGCTGTGGCATAACGTGCATGTGGCCTTAAGATCCTGTCCATCATTCTTTGAAATGTTGCTGGAGCCCCATGTAGGCCAAAAGGTAATACCTTGTATTGGAAGAGCCCATCTGGCATAGAGAAGGCAGCCTTTCCCTTTTCTCATCCTGTAAGCGGCACTTGCCAATAACCCTTGGTCAAATCCAATGTGGTAAGGTTCCTGGCTCTCCCTAGTCTCTCCACGAGTTGCATTCTGCTTCCGGTAATCATTGCAAAACCTAATTGTGCCATCAGGCTTTGGTACAAGTGTGATTGGGCTACTCCAGTCACTTTGGGATTCTTCCATTACCCCAAGGTCCAGCATTTTCTTTACTTCTGATTTGATTGCTTCCCACCGGGCTTCAGGTATTCTATATGGCTTTAGATTTATCCTTTTCCTTGGTTTAGTGACAATGTCATGCTTTATTATCCTAGTCTTCCCTGGGACTGTGGATAAAACAACTTTATTTAATCTGATGAAGTCTTTTACCTCCCTCTTCTGGTGGATATTCAGGGTTTCTGAGATATTGACTATGGGGTCATTATTTTCCATTATAGGGAGGTCTGCCGTTTTTACAGCCACAAGTGTTTCTCTTTCTCATTGCTTAAGTAAATTAACATGGTAAAGCTGTACCTCCTTTCGCCTCCCAGGCTGTCTTACTTTGTAATTTACTTCCCCCACTCTGTCAATGACTTCATATGATCCATGCCATGTTGCCAAAAATGTGTTCTCTACGGTGGGAACCAGAACTAGCACTCTATCTCCTGGGTTAAACACACGAACCCTGGCATTTCTGTTATAGCTGTTCTGCTGATGCTGTTGCGCATTTTTCATGTGTTCTCTTACTATGGGCATAATGGCTGTCATCCATTCCTGCATCTGAGTTATATGTTCTATCACACTTCTGTAAGGGATTGACTCCTGTTCCCAAGTCTCATTAGCTATGTCTAGTAACCCTCTGGGGTGTCTTCCATATAAGAGTTCTCTGATAGGAAACATTAAATAAAGCAAAAGGAAGTCCTAGTTTTTCCCATCTTTATCAATTACTTTTTGAGCATAGCCTTAAGTGTTTTATTGAATCATTCTACCAGACCATCAGTTTGTGGGTATTACCTTAATGTTTTCAGATGCATTATATGAAGGAGATTACACAACTCCTTAGTAATTCTCAACATAAATGGAGTACCTTGGTCTGTTAATATTTCTTTAGGAATCCCAACCCGGCTAAACAATAACATTAAAGGGACACTGAACCCAATTTTGTTCTTTTGTGCATGCAATTTTAAGCAACTTTCTAATTTACTCCTATTATCAATTTTTCTTCATTCTCTTGATATCTTTATTTGAAAAAGAAGGCATCTAAGCTAAGGAGCCAGACAATTTTTGGTTCAGAACTTGTTTATTGGTTAGTGAATTTATCCACCAATCAGCAAGAACAACCCAGGTTGTTCATCAAAAATGGGCCGGCACCTAAACTTACATTCTTGCTTTTCAAATAAAGATATCAAGAGAATGAAGAAAATTTCATAATAGGAGTAAATTAGAAAGTTGCTTAAAATTGCATGCTTTATATGACTCACGAAAGAAAATTTTGGGGTTTAGTGTCCTTTTAACAACTTAGCAATCGCTTTTGCTGAAGTAGTTTGCATGGGTATTGCCTCAGGGTAATAGGTAGCATAGTCTACTACTACCAATATGTACTGGTGTCCCTTTGCATACTTTACAAGAGGACCCACAAAATCCATACCAATGCATTCAAATGGGATCTCAATTATGGTTAAGGGCAACAAGGGGCTTTGGTATGCTGTAACATGGGTAGTTAACAAGATGTCTTCTATTACATCTGCCTCAAACATGATCCCACTGTCCAATTTAAGATCAAGCTCAAGGGTTTAATTGATGATGCCTTCATGGAGGGTATGATCCTTAAAAAAGAAAAATATTTTTTAGTCCCTAGTGAACCAAATGTGGCGTTTTACTATCACTTGCCTAAACTTCACAAAAATCCCCAAAATCCGACCTACTATAGCCGGCATAGGTAGTCTCACAGATAATGTCTTCCTATATTCGGGATTCATCTGATCTATTAACAAAACTTGAACATCTCATGATTACACCTGATCTTCTCTGGATCACCTGTGATGTCCAAGCACTATATTCTAACATTCAGCATGATTTAGGTTTTACAGCAATAGCACACTATCTGGAACAAGACCCCTATCTTCGAACTAAACAATGTGATTTTTTGTTGTCTTTGATATCTTTTATTTTAAGACACAATTATTTTTTGTTTCAGGACTAATTTTATTTACAGATAAAGGGAATCACCATAGGTACCAGGTTCGCCCCAAGTTATGCAAATCTATTAATGGGGTCATTTGAAGAGGAATATATATACAGTATGATCCTGCATACGGGGCGAACCTGGTACTCTATGGTCGTTATATTGATGATTTGATTTTCATTTGGAGAGGTGATGCTTTTTCTGCTAATCTTTTTGTAGATCATTTGAATCTTAATGATAGAGGCCTGATTTTCACTAGTACTATAGATTCCAAAAGTATCTCCTTCCTTGATCTTAATCTTGAATTCGTAAATGGCAAAGTTATTAGTATGACCCATTTTAAATCAGTGGACTGTAATAGTTATATTGACTTCACCATTAATCATTACCTTCCTTGGAAACGAAATATCCCCTACAGACAATTCAAGCGGGTGCGTCATAACTGCAGCACCCTTGCAGATTATGAAACACAAAGAAAAAGAAATTACTGAATTAGAAATGATAGAAAAATATCCCCTTTTTATTACCCAATACAATAGTAATCCCCAACTTATAAAAAATATTATTTCCAAACATTGGGGTATTCTTACTAAGGACCCTGTATTGGGAAACCTAATAGGAACAAAACTTAAGATTGTCTATAAAAGAGCTTCTAACCTGAAAACCATCTTAGCCCCCAGTAAGATTGTGAGGCATAAAAGAAATGTCCTCGCTGCTGGTACTAAGCCATTATCGACTTCTCAAGGCAGTTTCAAATGTAATGTCAGGAGATGTAAACTATGTGATTATATTAAACATAACAATAAAACTTTCAAATCCAATGTTACTGGCCGCAATTATTTTATTTTGGGCCAGATATCTTGTTCTTCAAAATATGTTGTTTATCTGCTCACATGTTTTTGTGGGATACAATATGTTGGATGTACCTGTAGAAGACTTAGTATTAGATGGTCCGAACATCAACGTAGCATCAAAAATAATAGTAACATCAACTGCTATCGTATTACACCTATAGAGTTTATCCCCAAATCACATATCTATAATCAGCCTCTTAGGTTAAGACAGAGGGAGACCTACTGGATCCATGTGCTTAAGAGTATGCACCCTGCCGGTCTCAATCTGATATTGACCTGGCAGCTTTTTATTAATTAACTCTATTTGACACCTCTGGATTCCAGGTGGTCTCCCTCAAGTCTTTGTTTTCTGATATGTATTTTGCGCCACAGTCTGCATGCAACATCTGTTAGATCTTGTTTTGTTCATGGGACATAGGTTATACTAACGGATCTTTCGACAGCTATTAAACTTAGATTTACGAACACTAGATTGTATCAGTCAATAGGTGAGGTACCTAGGATGTGGGCATCCAGTTGTCCTTTTATATTCGGATACAATGACACCGGAGCCTACATGTAATTAACAGTGACGAATATGTGAAAAAGTCCAGGCATAATATTAATACATTTACTTACAGGGCTGTAGGAAAGTTCAAGAGCAAAAACATTGCTTATGTCATAAATCGCCATGTAGATCAGGTAACTTGCATGTCGTCTGTGGGTTTTTCAGAGGCCTGTGGCTTGCTTTTTTCCATTTAGGGAGGACTTTCATCCAATATTATTGATGATCCTTTTGAGAATGAAGTCGGGCACTGGATAGGTCATCATTGATGGAAACATCAGCTGGATGAGGAGGTTTAAAGGTTATTTGTAGCGCAGGTATTGTTCCGATCAGTATGTGATGGTCCTGCCCTCATGGGAGATATGTAAACAGAAGAAAATCCCCACCTATATTTTATATTTCTTTCCTGCAGTGGTTTTGTGATAAATCTGATGTCCTTTCTTTTTTGAACTTTAGTTGGGCTTAAGTCTAAAAATACTTGAATATCATGATCTAGGTAGTGAATGGATTGAGAAGGCCTCGCTGCCTTCCATATATTTTCTTTGTCTATGAATCTAAGGAATCTCAGGATCACATCTCTGGGGGGGCATTTGGCGCAAGTGGAGGGCAAAGAGCTCTGTTTGCCCTGTCAAGTTCCATGTCAGTTAACAATGGGTCCTTAAGCAAGTGTTGAAAGAGACCTTGTAAATACCCATGAAGTTCGGCTGGTGTCACCGTTTCTGGAATCCCCCTAATTCTTAAATTATTTTGACGACCTCTGTTCTCGAGGTCTTCAATTTTGTCTTGCAGGCTTTCTATTTGGGAGTCATGGGTATTTGCTTGAGTAGTTATGTTGTCAAATAAAACATTCAAGGACTCCTGCCCCTCCTCCACATATTCTAGTCTATTTCCAATTTCATTTATGTCTTTCTTCATATTCGATAATTCAGTCATGATTATGGACTTAAGTGCATCAAGTCTGCCTTTGTGGACAAGTTTGTGATGTCAGCCTTCAACTGGTGTGCGTACTCTGCCGTTATGGATATCGGAGGGACCACAGATTCCTGAGAATTGGGTATATTATTGGTGTGATCCTCATTGTCTTGAGTGTCACAGCTAGAAGTGTGAAAAAAAAACTACTAACTGTAGGCTTGTTGCGTTGTTATAGGTTTATTTTGTCTGTCAAGCTTCTGATTTCTTCTGGAAGCCATTTTTGTTTTCTGTGCGTGAGGATTTTTTTTCTTTATTGCACTGATATTTAATGAAAATTATGTTCAGGGCTATGAGATGTGAGGTGCAGAAACTTGTAACAGATCCGACAAACAAGTGACCCCTGCAAACTTACGAGCGTGGCAAGGGTTTATTAGGTGTCAAATGAGGGTTTAGTTAGAGTCCTCTAGGTCCCAGAGATTGTGACCGGTCCTCTGCTTTTAACGCTCAATTACATTTACTGTTAGCCCTCTGATTTTAACTTTGTCCCCAAGATTGCATGACATGTGCCTTGGTTGTGGCTGTTGGGGTTATGCACCGCTATGTGGTGTTTCACTTCACTTTGTGGGCCTGAGTAATGGCTGCCAACTCATGGCATGTCGTGATGATGTACTGCTATATACTGTTAGCCTAGGCATCTAGTATTCTATTTGAAAGTATCTGTATTTAGCAGAGTCCTGCAGAGTTGCATCTGTATGTGGATGCGCTACTGATATAAGTCAGCATGTGCCAGCCCCGAGCTGTAGAAAAAGCCTGATGGGCCGCGGGGGCAGAGTAGAAGCTGGTTTACATGCGGCCTCAAAGAAGTGAGTAGACCTCGTAAAGGTGGTAGGGTCTGATTGAGCTATCGGCCTCAGCTGTAATGGGTGTAATCTCGTTCCATTTAAGCACTTTTAGAGCGGGTGCCGATGTCCCTGAACACGGAGCTTCACCTACATGGCCTGGCTCCGCCCCCTCTGATATGTAATTTGACATGTACTAGCTCTGCTTATAGTCAGTTTCTAACCACTGTATTCCCCTCCTGTCCATCTTTGTTGACACCCTATATGGATATTTGTAGTGTTCTATTATTATCAGTAGAGTGCTCTGTTCTTTACATATTTGATATTTTCACTCCATCTTTTTATTGATTGTTTTTTATCTGTCATGCCATCTTGTTGGGTTTTTCTCTATTGTAATACAAGATTAGTGGAGGATCACAGTAGGCTATCTCCTATTGTGTGACCTGCACAGCCATACTCGATATAGTATCCTTATGTGGCGATCAGTTATTTCAAATGAGTCTGGCACTCTTGCTTTATATGGTCCCCTTTATTTTATCTTTTCTTTATTAAGTTAGTATGTATCTTGTGTGGAATACTATTTTCTATTTATTTATAACCACCTCTTAGCTAGTAAATGTGATATTCTCTACATCTATATTATATTTTAGTCTATCCTCATATCATTTTATGATCACAAATGGTGTTGAGTTTTAGTAGGCTATGCCCTACAATTCTCTCTCTATTCAATTTCTATACACAGAGATATGTACATTTTCTCACCTCCTACACTATATTTGTTATCATTCACCTGCAGTTAGTATATAGGTACACTCCTAGGTTTTCCTCCTAAGGTCATATTACTAATGTATTTTTTATGTTATACCTCATTGTTATTGTATGGTTAGCAATTAATGATAATGTTTTTTAGCTGATGTATATATTACTATTATGTTTATTTATGTACATGTGATATTGTCTGCAATTTTAAAAGTATTGTATTTGTTTTTTGGTAACATTTTATCTATGTATTTAATGATCACCTCTCTTTTGGTCGGAGTTAAGCCACTTTGGTATATACCTTTTAGAGGATTAGCCAGTACTCTGAAGGTGTGGCCAACATCGGTCTCTGATAGGTCAGCATGTTTTATATATTGAGCAAGTAGTTGTTATTTTATACAGTCTGATGAAATGGCTTATGCTGAGAAACACGTTGCTGTGATAGTGTGTTTCATAATAAAGTTTACACACTAGTTTTATTCTACCTGCTCAAAGTTTTTTTATACCCTCACATAACGGAGGACTGTTTTGTGTGGGCTCAACTCCTGGGTCTCTCTGTGACGTCCTGCCGGTTGTCTCTCTACATTATTGGTGACTGGTGTGCTTCCACTGCTCCTAGGATTGGTCAGCCCTGCCACGTGATTTGGCGTACGATGCTCCGGCTGCCTTGTGCGAATCTTACGGGTGACTCTGCTGGTCCTGTACTGCGCTGCTAGGCACTCAGGTCATGCTGCTACATCTTGTGAGTAGCCACCCTAAGGGGCCTTTTCCACACATCTTTATACTGTAGGGTTTATCGAGATAATATCACCCTATGTGGCGCCTCTTGTCTCCTTCTCTCATAGGAATTATTTGAGCATCACCTCTTCTGTTAAGAGTGCGGCCCGCTACAGCCTTGATCCATTATTCCTCAACACGAGCGCACCTCTTGAGGACCCCGGCATCCTATAACTACTAAAACATGGGCAGTTAATTGGCAATCAGGACAAGAAGAACAAAAATTGGTGATAGATGCCATTACACCTGGCCAATAAAACATCCTAAGAATTCTCTATCTTGTTTTTTAATCCCCAGGTGTCCCCCAAGTTTGTGACTATGTTCCAGGTTTAATACAGTGTGTCGATATGCCTGGGGTACTAATAACTGTATGGCAGACTCTCTTTTTTCAACTCTGTACAATAAATTATTCTCCACATCAAAGTATGGATAGGTGAGGGCTTTGTCAGGATTAACGAGGGTCCCATTTTTTATGGAGATATGGTTTATAGCCACAGCTAAAGTTGGATCCTCCCATTGTGCAGCCCTAACATTACTTTGGCTATACTCTAGGTCAGCTATTTCTACATTTGGTTCAGATATATTAGATTGACCTGTATTATCCTGTTAAGTGTTTCTTCCAACTAGGGTTTGACTGTTATTTTGTCTAAGTCATCCCCCAATAAATCAGAAAATGGAAAATAACCAACAACGCCCTCTACTGAATCCAGTGAAGCTTTCTCAGCAGCATCCCATAAATTAAAAAAATGGGGAAAATCTCTGCCTATTATCATTTCATGGACTAATTTATCTAATAAACCAACTCTATGATTTATAGCTCCATAAATAAGTACTTCAACAGTTGGATACTTGTGTATGTCCTCATGGACACAGGCAATATCTAGGTTATGGTAATTATCAATAGGAGTACAGGGAGTGCAGAATTATTAGGCAAGTTGTATTTTTGAGGATTAATTTTATTATTGAACAACAACCATGTTCTCAATGAACCCAAAAAACTCATTAATATCAAAGCTGAATAGTTTTGGAAGTAGTTTTTAGTTTGTTTTTAGTTATAGCTATTTTAGGGGGATATCTGTGTGTGCAGGTGACTATTACTGTGCATAATTATTAGGCAACTTAACAAAAAACAAATATATACCCATTTCAATTATTTATTTTTACCAGTGAAACCAATATAACATCTCAACATTCACAAATATACATTTCTGACATTCAAAAACAAAACAAAAACAAATCAGTGACCAATATAGCCACCTTTCTTTGCAAGGACACTCAAAAGCCTGCCATCCATGGATTCTGTCAGTGTTTTGATCTGTTCACCATCAACATTGCGTGCAGCAGCAACCACAGCCTCCCAGACACTGTTCAGAGAGGTGTACTGTTTTCCCTCCTTGTAAATCTCACATTTGATGATGGACCATAGGTTCTCAATGGGGTTCAGATCAGGTGAACAAGGAGGCCATGTCATTAGATTTTCTTCTTTTATACCCTTTCTTGCCAGCCACGCTGTGGAGTACTTGGACGCGTGTGATGGAGCATTGTCCTGCATGAAAATCATGTTTTTCTTGAAGGATGCAGACTTCTTCCTGTACCACTGCTTGAAGAAGGTGTCTTCCAGAAACTGGCAGTAGGACTGGGAGTTGAGCTTGACTCCATCCTCAACCCGAAAAGGCCCACACAAGCTCATCTTTGATGATACCAGCCCAAACCAGTACTCCACCTCCACCTTGCTGGTGTCTGAGTCGGACTGGAGCTCTCTGCCCTTTACCAATCCAGCCACGGGCCCATCCATCTGGCCCATCAAGAATCACTCTCATTTCATCAGTCCATAAAACCTTAGAAAAATCAGTCTTGAGATATTTCTTGGCCCAGTCTTGACGTTTCAGCTTGTGTGTCTTGTTCAGTGGTGGTCGTCTTTCAGCCTTTCTTACCTTGGCCATGTCTCTGAGTATTGCACACCTTTTGCTTTTGGGCACTCCAGTGATGTTGCAGCTCTGAAATATGGCCAAACTGGTGGCAAGTGGCATCTTGGCAGCTGCACGCTTGACTTTTCTCAGTTCATGGGCAGTTATTTTGCGCCTTGGTTTTTCCACACCCTTCTTGCGACCCTGTTGACTATTTTGAATGAAACGCTTGATTGTTCGATGATCACGCTTCAGAAGCTTTGCAATTTTAAGAGTGCTGCATCCCTCTGCAAGATATCTCACTATTTTTGACTTTTCTGAACTTGTCAAGTCCTTCTTTTGACCCATTTTGCCAAAGGAAAGGAAGTTGCCTAATAATTATGCACACCTGATATAGGGTGTTGATGTCATTAGACCACACCCCTTCTCATTACAGAGATGCACATCACCTAATATGCTTAATTGGTAGTAGGCTTTCGATCCTATACAGCTTGGAGTAAGACAACATGCATACAGAGGATGATGTGGTCAAAATACTAATTTGCCTAATAATTCTGCACTCCCTGTATTTCTCAACAGACCCTTGTCTATTAGCGTAACCATGCTACCAGACTACAGCAAAGCTTTAATTTAATTTCCTTCCACCCTTACAGTGCACCAAGGGTGGCTATTAAGACAATCATTTTTGGTAACTGCATATACAGAACGAGAGTACAGTGAATAATTGTCCCTCATATTGCCAACATTACATTCCATAGCAACATCATTCCCAGGGCAGTCCTTTGCAATATGTTCATACTCTTTACATTGAAAACATTTAATATTAGCATTAGACAACATCTCCTGCCTCACAAAACTATTGCCCCTTGCTGTAATGTCCCTCTGATTGTAGAAACCCATCTGCTCCTCCCGAGACCCCCTTTTTCCCAGAACAGTCTTACCCAATTTACTGGGACTCTGGATCTTCGGGGTCCTTGGTCTTTCTTCGTTGGGGATTTGTAGGAACTCTCCTGCCGCCACATAGCATTCCACCAGGGCAACTAGATCATCAGCAGTTTTAGGTTCACTCTGGCTAACCCACCGCTGTAGGGAAACTGGCAATCCTCGCAGGAACTGGTCCATCACAAGTTGTTTCACAATGTGACTAGCTGAGTTGACCTCTGGCTTCCACCATTTCCTGGCAAAATGTATTAAGTCAAACATCTGTGACCGCATGGCTTTGTCTTGATTATATGTCCAGGAGTGAAATCGATGGGCCCTCACTGCTATCGTTACTCCCAGGCGGGCCAAGATCTCTGCTTTTAGTTTTTTGTAGTCACTGGCCTGCTCAGGCTCCAAATCATAATATGCCTTCTGAGGTTCTCCATTCAGAAATGGTGCAAAGAGGTTTGCCCATTCAGACGCAGGCTACCCTTCTCTTTCGGCTGTCCTTTCAAAAGCCATCAGATAAGCCTCCACATAATCTGCAGCCACCATATTTTGCAAATAGTTACTGACTCTAAGAGTCTTAGAACTATGTGGTATTTCTGCAGTGCACCTGCCCAGTCTCTCAGATCGGCCTTCGATCTCCTGCTGCATGGCATGTGTGATATTCTGCTGCTCCTCTGTTTGTGTTAATACCAGTTGTTGTAGTACTGCAATATTTTCTTGCTGGGTGGCAGTAGCTTGCTGCTGTGTGGCAGTGGCCTGTTGCTGTGTCGCCGTAGCCTGTAGTAAAGCCTTTACAACTTCCTCTATTTTTGAGTGTGGTATTGTTTCCTTAACAGACTATCAGTGTGTTTGCCCGCATTATCCACCATATGTGGCCTGGGATCCTACAACCACACAGTCTTCAAAGCTGGAAACACCACACAAAGTTGTAGCTTTATAAAATATAGTCCATTTATTTACAGGTCTATCAAAAAACAGGCAAAATAAACATAAAGAAAACAAGAGACTTGCTTCACTGAGCACTTACTAACAGGTATAACTGACTGCACTAAGTTGGCTTTCACAAATGATAAATTCACAGACCTTTCAAACATCATTTTTTCCTTTTAGAGATAATTCCTCTTAGTCTCTTCTAGGAGAGTGTTGCAGTATCCCTTACTGCTGGCATTCTGACTCTACATCACTGACTGGGGATTTTTATTAGCACCTGCTGTCAATTACCATATGCAGGTGAGTAGCTAGCTGGGTGAGACAGAATTCCTGGACTGGACTTTGTCACATGATGTGCTGCCTACAAACTGCGGGGTGGAGCACTGGCCCACCCTACTCACCAAATGCTCCACCCCAGGGACCCAGAAATAAATCACATATTTTCTTTATGTGGCAAACAAACACAACTATTCTCCCTGGGGTTGTCAGACCATACCCTGAACTGCAGCACTTTTGGGGGAATATAGACACCTTCTAATACTATGCCTTGGGTTCTGTCACAATACATATATATCATTAGACATGTATATGTGTGTATCTCTATGTTAAAGCTCTCTATGTCAAAGCTCTTTGCAGCCTTTTTTTCTAACTACTGAGACCTTGGGGCCTATTTATCAAGCCGTCAACCGCAAATACGCTGGAATTCCGCAGCTTAATTGTGGCAAACCTGATTCCCCTTATTTATCAAACCCTACAGACGTAGAGTAACATATGATCCGCCGGTCTCAGTCCGACACAGATTGATGCTTACGTCACTACATATGTTCCGAATGCAAATTCGGCACTATCTGACAACTTTTGAAAGTTAACAAATTTCTACCAGGTATGCTCGGCACTATTCCAGCCCTGCGTACCTGGTTTTCAATCCGCCGCCTTGGAGGCGGCGAATGCCATAGGAATCAATGGGAGTCTGAAAGCAGCGAAAGCTCATGTTCGCTGCTGCCCGATATCCCATTGATGCCTATGGGAGAATAAATTTATGTTTACACCTAACACCCTAACATAACCCCCGAGTCTAAACACCCCTAATCTGCTGCCCCTGACACCGTCACCCCCTACATTATACTTATTAACCCCTAAGCTGCCACACCCAACACCGCTGCCACCTACATTATGTTATTAACCCCTAATCTGCCCCCCCTACACTGCCGCCACCTACATTATGTTATTAACCCCTAATCTGCTATCCCCAACATCGCCGCCACTATATTAAACTTATTAACCCCTAAACCGAAGTCTAATCCTAACACCCCCTAACTTAAATCTAATTTAAATAAATATAAATAAAATTAATATCATTAACTGCATTATTGCTATTTAAACTAAATACTTACCTATAAAATAAACCCTAAACTAGCTTCAATATAACTAATAGTTACATTGTAGCCATCTTAGGGTTTATTTTTATTTTACAGGCAAGTTTGTATTTATTTTAACTAGGTAGAATAGTTACTAAATAGTTATTAACTATTTACTAACTACCTAGCTAAAATAAATACAAAAGTACCTGTAAAATAAGACCTAACCTAAGTTACAATAACACCTAACACTACACTACAATTAAATACAATTAAATAAATTACATACAATTAACTAAATTATATACAATTATCTAAAGGTCCATCTTCAAGACATCCGACGCGGATCATCCTCTTCGGCCGACAACTACCCGACGAATGAAGGTTCCTTTAAGTGATGTCATCCAAGATGGCGTCCCTTAGATTCTGATTGGCTGAATTCTATCAGCCAATTGGAATTAAGGTAGAAAAAATCCTATTGGCTGATGCAATCAGCCAATAGGCTTAAACTTCAATCCTATTGGCTGATTGGAACAGCCAATATGATTGAGCTCACATTCTATTGGCTGTTCCAATCAGCCAATAGGATTGAAGTTCAATCCTATTGGCTGATTGCATCAGGGACTCTGACGAAGCCCCAACTTTCTGACACTGGGTCCTACATTGCACCACAGAATTCTTTGGTTGTCTTCTGACTTCATAATGCCATGCACACAGTCAAGACATCCAGTGCCGGAAGCAGCAAAGCACCCCAAAACATCAGTGAATCTGCACATTCTCTCATTTTAGCTTCCTCATGTAAATTTTGGCAGACTCCAATCTGGCTTTTTAATGTTTCTGTGTGAGCAGTGGGGTACATCTGGGTCTCCTACCATATTATCCCTTTTCATTCAGATGGCAGCCTATAGTGCAAGCTGACACATTTGTACCCTGTGCCTGAAGGTCAGCTTGAATTTGTCTGGAAATTGATCGATGTTCTTTATCCACCATTTGAAAAATTCTTCATTGCAATCTTTGTTCAATTTTCCTCTTTTGTCCATGTCCAGGGAGATTAGCTACAGTGCCATAGGCTGTAAGCTTCTTTACAATGGTGCGCACAGTGGACACAGGAACATTAAGATCTCTGGAAATGAACTTGTAACCTTGAGATTGTCCATGCTTTCCACAACTTTTGTTCTCAAATCCTTAGAAAATTCTTTACTGCTCTTTCTCTTCCCCATGCTCAGTGTAGCACACAGAGACACACAACAGAACGGTTGATGATTACATTTTTCATCATTTGAACTGGTTCCCGGTGTGATTTCTATATTGTCACCTGTTAATTGATACAGGTGAGTTTAATTACAAATTACCGGAGCATCAGAAACTTGAAATGCAATTATTTCTTACAATTTTAAGAAGGTGCCAATAATTTTGTCTAGTCCATTTTTGGAGTTTTGCGTGGAATGTGTCAGATTTGTTCTTTTTGCTCCACTTTTTTATGTTATACCAATACAAACAAAAGAAATAAACATGAGAATGCCTAAACATTTGTAATGCTAAATTTTTTTGGTGGAAGTGGTATATATATATATATTAAAATATAAATACATTTTTATCTAAGGGAAGAACATAGCAATTTCAAGTATTTCTATTCAAAATAGATTAAACATATTAAAAATTAATAGAAATGATATTGCATGTTTAAAGTTATTTTACTAGGAATGGCTCAAAAGTGTATATATATATATATATATATAAAACACCATCGAAAACAAATCCTCTCTCCAAGGTCAACCACCTGGGTGCAACAACGCTTACAACAGTCCCAAAACAAAGTTCACTCTCAGGATTTTTCACAGCAAAGTCAGCTTTATTAGATGATGCTTCAGAGATGTAAACTCTCTTTCATCTGATCAAAAGTTTTTTTGATCTGATGAAAGAGAGTTTACATCTCTTAAACGTCATCTAATAAAGCTGACTTTGCTGTGAAAAATCCTGAGAGTGCAACTTTGTTTTGGGACTATATATATATATATATATATATATATATATATATATATAGTGAAAATTGGAGTAGCCGTGTTAGTCCAGTAGATAGATGCTCAAAAAACAAAGTATTGCAGTATGCAGTGATACCTTTTTTATTGGACTAACATAATATTTAAAAGACAAGCTTTCGAGAGTTTTCCTCTATTCCTCAGGTCTAAAGCAATACTGATTATTCTGATATAGATACACATCACATACAACAAATAGAAGGGAGAGAGGGGGTGAGAGGGGGGTCATAAAAGCAGAGAATGTGTCTGAAGGAGAAAATAGCTGAGAATAGCCAGAAAGAATAAATAAACAGAGGAGAGTAAATAGGCCAGATGAGAGGAAAAACAAAAGGAAAAAGAAACCAATATAGGACAATAAAATGAGAGATTATAAAAAGTTATGGTAGTGTGTGAGAAAGCCAGAGTCTACATTAAGTCCTTCATTTCTGGTATTGAAATGTGTGATCATTTTAATCTCAAACGTCTTTCGTTCATGAGAGTCTTTGAAATTCCCTTTAAGAATTTTAATCCTGAGGTTAAGGATGGAGTGACCAGTCTGGGTGAAGTGATGACCAACAGGGGTACAATATTAAATTTCCTTGTGGTTTTTGATCAAGTGTCTGTGAAGATTCATTCTGAGCTGCAGCTTTAGGCCAGTTTCTCCAATGTAGCAACCTCTGTCACACAATGTACACTGTATCATGTACACCACATTAGCAGATGAGCACGAATAGAATCCTTTAATATTGTATGATGCGTTGTTGTGTCTGGCTGTGTTGTTGTCACATATATGTTGACACAGTTTGCAGAGTGATTTGTTGCATCGTGCAGTGCCATTCTGTGTAAGCTTCTGTTCTGTGGTTAATTTGCTGCGGACCAATCTCTGTCTCAGGTTAGGCGGTTGTTTGAATGCTAGTATAGGGGGTTCAGGAAATATTTTTTTTGAGTGTGGGGTCCTCTGAAACAACACAGCCAGACACAACAACGCATCATACAATATTAAAGGATCCTATTCGTGCTCATCTGCTAATGTGGTGTACATGATACAGTGTACATTGTGTGACAGAGGTTGCTACATTGGAGAAACTGGCCTAAAGCTGCAGCTCAGAATGAATCTTCACAGACACTTGATCAAAAACCACAAGGAAAATAAATATTGTACCCCTGTTGGTCATCACTTCACCCAGACTGGTCACTCCATCCTTAAACTCAGGATTAAAATTCTTAAAGGGAATTTCAAAGACTCTCATGAACGAAAGACGTTTGAGATTAAAATGATCACACATTTCAATACCAGAAATGAAGGACTTAATGTAGACTCTGGCTTTCTCACACACTACCATAACTTTCTATAATCTCTCATTTTATTGTCCTATATTGGTTTCTTTTTCCTTTTGTTTTTCCTCTCATCTGGCCTATTTACTCTCCTCTGTTTATTTATTCTTTCTGGCTATTCTCAGCTATTTTCTCCTTCAGACACATTCTCTGCTTTTATGACCCCCCTCTCACCCCCCTCTCTCCCTTCTATTTGTTGTATGTGATGTGTATCTATATCAGAATGATCAGTATTGCTTTAGACCTGAGGAAGAGAGGAAAACTCTCGAAAGCTTGTCTTTTAAATATTATGTTAGTCCAATAAAAAAGGTAGCACTGCATACTGCAATACTTTGTTTTTTTGAGCATATATATATATATATATATATATATATGTTTATATGTCTGTTATATATATATATATATACAGTATATATATTGTATATATATATATATATATATATATACAGTTGTGCTCATAAGTTTACATACCCTGGCAGAATTTATGATTTCTTGGCCATTTTTCAGAGAGAATGGTTATTGTTTGGCTGAAGACATTTATCAACTCTGTTTACTCTTTTTAAATCATAATGACAACAGAAACTACCCAAATGACCCTGATCAAAAGTTTACATACCCTGGTGATTTTGGCTTGATAACATGCACACAAGTTGATACAAAGGGGTTTGAATGGCTATTAAAGGTAACAATCCTCACCTGTGATCTGTTTGCTTGTAATTAGTGTGTGTGTATAAAAGGTCAATTAGTTTCTGGACTCCTGACAGACCCTTGCATCTTTCATCCAGTGCTGCACTAATGTTTCTGGATTCTGAGTCATGGGGAAAGAAAAAGAATTGTCAAAGGATCTGTGGGAAAAAGGTAGTTGAGCTGTATAAAACAGGAAAGGGATATAAAAAGATATCCAATGAATTAAGAATGCAAATCAGCAGTGTTCAAACTCTAATCAAGAAGTGGAAAAATGAGGCGTTCTGTTTGATAACATACTGCATTCATCTTTCCAAAAATTGTGACCAAATTTCCTGTGCCTTTGTAGCTCACACATCCCCAAAACATCAGCGATCCACCTCCGTGTTTCACAGTAGGAATGGTGTAGCTTTCATCATAGGCCTTGTTGACTCCTCTCCAAATGTAGCGTTTATGGTTGTGGCCAAAAAGCTCAATTTTGGTCTCATCACTCCAAATGACTTTGTGCCAGAAGCTTTGAGGCTTGTCTCTGTGCTGTTTGGTGTATTGTAAGCGGGATACTTTGTGGCATTTGCGTAGTAATGGCTTTCTTCTGGCAACTCGACCATGCAGCCCATATTTATTCAAGTGCCTCCTTATTGTATATCTTGAAACAGCCACACCACATATCCTGTATTTCACTTGAAGTTATTTGTGTGTGTTTTTTTTTTATATGTTTATTTATTTTTCCATCAGTATCAATAAAACTATAACAGAGCTCATTTGCTCACATTGTGCACCACGCAGGGTAAAAAAAGAAAAGTTTTTCCAATCATGTATACAGGGAAAAAAAAAAATCGATATCTAACATTTATACCTATATAATAACCAAGACCCATGCCCATTACCTTATGGACATCATACAGTAAATACGAATTGTAGGTAAGCAAAGAGAGAGAAATTAAAAAACCAAGATACCATGTTACACCTAAATACAATTGTTGCATATTATTCTCATTAACTGATCAAAAAGTAGTAGAAAGAAGAAAAAGAGAGGAAAGAAAAAAAAAAAAAAAAAAAAAAAGGGAAAGCCTCCTCCTCCTCCACCACCCCGAGAGAAGGTGTCTTAGGGTCCCCCATTTTTCAGAGCCAAGATACTGGAAATAATTCTCTTAATATCAGGCCTTCAAAATAGTCTGTTTTATGGAATGCCTTGGTAAGTATATATTGCATGGGAAGCGGATATGTCTGTATAATATTTTCCCATTTGTTAAAAAAGCGTTGGGTTGGTTTGTTATATAGGTTTGAGGTATTATATTGTTCAAATAAAATCTGTTGTCTCACTGCTTCTAGGAATATCTTAAAAGATAGTGTTCTAGTCTGCTTCCAATTTCTTAGAATTAGATTACGATCTATAAGTATAATAGTATTAATCAAATCATAGTTCTGGACTGTTATGTATAGAAAAAAAATATTTATGGGTTCCAGGACTAAATGTTCAGTGCAGAATTTATTTAGCCAAAAGTTGACCTTCTGCCAAAATTGTCTTATTTTTGGGCATAAAAAGAAACAATGCATCAAATCTGCCCTAGGCATTGAACATTTGTAGCATATTCCCGTATTTTCTAAAGACCATACTGCCAATCTTTTTGGCGAAATATAAGCATTGTTGAGTAGTTTTAAAAAAGATTCATGCCAAGAGGAATGGAGGGGGGCTTTAATCAGCCATTTGATACCCTGCTTAATATGATCCCCGCTAATTTCTGGGAAATGTTTTGCCCAATAACCTATGTATTGCTCATTATTTAATTGCCCTTGCTTTGCCAATAGAATTTTGTATAATAATGATATTGAGTGCTTTCCTTGCTTATATACATTGATGTAATCTTCAATTTGTTTGAGACCTACTGACCAATTCCCTAGCTTAGCTTTCTTGTTAGCAAAGTGGCGTACTTGAAGGTATGCGAAAAAACTCTTCTTGGGGCGATCAAATTCTCTGACAATACTCTCAAAGGTTCTTAAATTGAGCCTTTGATCAAAGACTTGTACTAACTTATCAAATCCTTTATCCGCCCATTCTTTAAATACCTGATACTCACATCCAGCCATAAACTCGGGGTTCCCTCTAATCGGGAGATAGCGAGAAATATAAAAGTTAATTTTAAGATATTTACATGTCATTTGCCATGCTTTAACCACGTTATATATACTGATAAAGCTTTTGATGTTGTCTGGGAGTTCTATAGAAGTACAGTGTAGAATAGCTTTACATACAAACAGATATATTAAGCTCTCTTCCAAGATTAGGTTCGTTAGTACCTCGGTTGACAGAAGCCAATCCACGCGTTCCGTGCCAAGATGGCCATGTTATATAGTTTAATATCCGGAAAAGCTAGCCCCCCATGGTCCCTCAATTGTGACAATTTTTTAATAGCTATCATATGTCGCGACTTGCTCCAAAGGAATTTAGCACATAATTGGTTAAATGTTTTAATATCTTTTACCTTAATGAATAATGGTAAGTTGTTCATAATATAAATTATCTGATGGAATAAGATAGATTTGATCATAGCTATTTTAGCTGACAGAGAAATGGGGAGTAATGCCCATCTTTGCAACTTGCTTTTAAGTCGAGAAAAGAAGGGCGTAAAATTAAGTCTATACCAACAGTTAGGATCTTTATGTAACATGATTCCTAGATATCTAATCTGCGTGACCTCTCTTAGCTCATGTTGTGTCTTGCTATCCATGTTTTTGTATATCCATAAAATCTCCGATTTGAGCAAATTGACTTTATAACCCGAAATACTACTAAATAAATCTAATGCCTTGAATGCAATAGGAATATTTCTATATGTTTGTTGAAAATAGAGAAGTAGATCGTTGGCATATAAGGCCAGCACACACTTTTGGGTTCCTATCTTTATTCCCTCCAATTCTTGTCTAAGATAGATTGCTAGTGGTTCAATGGCCACATTAAATAGAAGGGGTGATAGGGGACACCCCTGATGCGTTCCCTTCTCTAATTTAAAAAACTCTGATTGGGTATTGTTAACCAGTATCGAGGAGATGGGGTAGTTGTATATAGCTCTAATAAATTCAATCAACTTACCTGAGAAGCCAAACTTTTCAAGGGAAGTGTATAAATGTTCCCATATTATGGAGTCGAATGCCTTCTCCGCGTCGACCACAACTATAGCAAGATCATCATGATACGATGGTTTTTCCTTATGCAATTTGTTCCAAAAATATTCTATTAACATATATGTTTTACGAATGTTTTTTGTTGGTGATCTGTCACACATAAAACCTGCCTGATCTTGGTGTATAATTTTACATAATATTTCCTACAGGCGATTTGCAATTATTACAGTTAATAGTTTATAATCTGTATTCAACAGAGAGATGGGTCTATATGACCCGGGGTCTGATAAGGTTTTGTCTTTTTTTGGAATTAGGGTTATGATCGACGCGGAGAAGAATCGAGACATTATTTTCCCATCTATGAAATATACATTAAATAAACAAGTCAGTATGGGTGCTATATCAGTCTTCAACATTCTATAGAACTCCGCCGGTATTTGGTCAGGCCCGGGCGCTTTTCCAAGTTTAGAATCTTCAATTGCTTTTATAACTTCGGCTAATGATATGGGAGCGTTTATTGACTTGACTTGCTCTGCGGTAATCTGTGGACACTTAATCTTATCCCAGAATATCTTACTCGCTTCTGTATCTATAGTTTGGCAGCATATATATTCTTGTAATAGTCTAGGAAGACCTTACTAATATCGCTCGTTTGGGTAAAGTTCTGGCCTCCCCAGCTAATATTCCCGATCACATTCTTCTGACTCCTAGCTTTGTCTAGCCTAGCCAGATATTTGACAGATCTCCCATAGCATCCGCCGTATATGGCGTTCATTCTAGCTTCCTGTTGTATAATTTTTGAAGCCATAAATAGGTCTCTTTCTTGGCGTGCACTGTGATATTTGTCCCAATACTTTTATAATGGATTGTTTATATAGTTTTGATATGCCCTCAAAACCGTTTTTGTCAATTGGTTTTCCCGAGCTCTAATCTTTTTTTTTTGTTAACCATGTATAATTTGATCTCCCCTCTTAAAAAGGCCTTTGCTGCCTCCCAAAACACCTCATATTTATTCGCATAGCCTTGATTATTTATACAATACTCACGCCACTTGCTCTTTATCCACATTTGAAATGCTTTATCATTTATCATGTACTTTGGAAAATAAAAATTATTTGCGTTAATTCCCTGACATCCTCTATTTCCTACTGATAAAGTTAATATAGCATGGTCCGATAGTGTAATTTCACTGATTTCTGCACTCACGTCGTCTCTTAAAAGGGCGTTGGAAATTAAGAAAAAATCAATACGGGAGAAGGATCTATATGCGTGTAACTCACAAGTAAAGCTTTTACCCGCAGGATGGTGAATACGCCATATATCATGAAGTTTTAATTCCTTACATATTTGAAAAAACAATCTAGAATTCTGTGTTGGTCTACCCCTCTGCCTGTAAGGGAATCTATCCAATGAAGGTATTGGGGTTAAATTGAAGTCGCCCGCAAGTATTACATTAGGTGATTCATGCAGAATTAATCTTGCAATTATATCATTCCAGAACAATTGGTCTGAGGTGTTAGGGCCATAGACATTACACAGTACATATTTTACATTAAAAATTTCTATGTTAAGGATAATCCATCTATTATTAACATCTAATTGTATATCATGAATTCTATATTCCAAATCCTTATTAATTAGGAAAGCAACCCCTCTTTTCCTCCCAGCACAATCTGATGCTATACCTTGCCCAACCCATTTACACTTAAGTTTCTGAGCTTCAGTACTTTTGAGGTGTGTTTCCTGCACCAATGCTATATCAGGATTCAATTTGGCAAGATGCTTAATCACTAACTTCCTCTTTTTGGGTAACGAGATCCCGCCTATATTCCATGAAACGAACTTAATCATCCTCATCTTGTTTGTCTGAGTGTATTAATACCCCTCTGGTGCGCAATTTAAAATTTGTATATATTTGGGGGAGGAGGGGGGTAATGAAGAGTACAAGAAAGGGAGAAACAGAGAAAAAGAGCGAGAAAGGGAAGAGAAAAAAAAAAAAAAGGGAAAGGGAAAGAGAAAAAAAAAAGGAAAAAAAAAAAGAACAAAAAGACTCCCTAAGTATTAAAAACATTTTCGAACTCGGAAACATTTGCTTAAAAGGTCCAAGATAAATTGCAGAAAAAAACAAAGACAACCTATATTATGTTCAAGATATTTGTCGCATTTTACAAATTTCTCTAGCTTCGGTTATATTATTTATAGTGATGTTTCCTCCTGGTTCCTCCAGGATTATTCTGGCAGGGTACATTAATCTGGCCTTGAGCCCTGCATTGATTAATTTAGAACAATATGGGGCCAGCTCTTTTCTTTTCATTGAGGTTTCACTAGAATAATCTTGGAACATCAACATTTTTACTTGACCCAGAAAGAAATTCCCTAGTTTCCTATAAGCTCTTAAGATGTTAATCTTATCTTGATAACTTAAATACTTTATCAAAACAGGTCTGTTGTGATTTTCTCTCATGTTGCTTCTGTTTGTGCCTAAACGGTGTGCCCTTTCAACTACAATGGGGGCTTTATCAAAGGAGATACCCAGAGCTAGTGGTAGTGTAGAGCTAGCAAAAGTTATTAGGTCTAGGTAATCCTCATTCTCTGGGAGGCCAATAATTTTTAAATTATTGCGTCTTGAACGATCTTCTAATTCATGTATTTTGTCTTGTAATGTAGTCAGTATTTTGTTATTATCTGCTATACTTTTTTCTTGTTTATATAATATGTCTTCATTACTAGACACTCTCTCCTCCACTTCAGTAAGGCGAGTAGAGAATTGTTTTAATTCTATCATTATGCTTGCCATTTGATTTTTAAGCATTTCAAATTGTGGCAAAAAAATTTCAGACATTTGAGCTACCAGGGGCTGGGTATCATTTTTAGGTGTTGTGAGTTCTAAGGCACTATCTAGATGTGTTTCAGATGTTCTTAGTCTTCTATCTTTTTGTTTGGCGGGCATGACCGGGGAATAGTGTTTATTGTGAGTGATATATTTATCCATGTACTGTGAACCGAACTTATATACCTGTGTTTTTTTTTTTTTTTTAAGTTCCCCCTATTTGGTGTAGGTGAGGATAGGATAGTATTATAAACTATTTAGTATAGGGTAGAGGTACACACCCATACACGTGAAAGATTGAATTAAACAAAACTACCAAAAGCGATCTATGTGTGTGTGAAAAAAAAAAAAAAAAAAAAGAAACTGTGTGACTATTATAAACCGTGACTTTTCTGAGTAAGATCGAAAATTAACCTTACATTAATCAAAAGATCATATTCTGTGCATCAACAAAACTTGAAATTAGAATAGACCCCTCCTTTCCCCGCTGTCCTTAAACAGAGCTATATAACCTTATATCTTTTGGCCTTAAGAGATAAAGTGTGGCAGGATATAATTTAAACCAGAACCATTAGCCAAAGTTGCCTTGCTAAACCACTAATTGTGAAAAAGTAAGGTAAGAAGATACTGTTTTTTGCAGCAATAAAGCTCTTGATAGAAAATTATTTACAATTCCCAGCAGATATAGTAATTTATTTGCTAGGCTATGAGAATTTCATGGCAAACCCTTCTAGGCTATATTTATATATCTTTGGCTCAGTTTTATATAATATAGTGTGCAGGCCCTTTGGACCCCTTCAGGCCTCTTCTAGCATAGCAATCAATATAAATAGCTTTTTATGACATGACATTCAACAAAAAAAAGGACATTCAAGCAATTTGTACTGTAGGGCAGGATATTTTTCTTTACTTGTTCTATGCAGACTACCAAAGCCCTATCTTAAACCATGCGTGTTATCAACACACTTATTATACACTTGTTATGGTCTCTAATGGTTTAAATCAGTAACACACAAATTAAAGTGATTGCTTTAGAGTTTAAGAAAAGTTCCTTGAAGAAAGAAAGTTCCTTTTATGCTCTTTCTCCCTTTTTTCTCTTTTTTATAAGGTATAGAGAGTTCCTTTTATAAGCCGTTTAGAAGCCGTTATTTTATATAGTGCAGAGTATAGTGCGCTATATAGCTAATGACACTTTTAGTTAGTGCAGAAAGAAAAGAAAGCTCGTGCTCAGTTAAAATATCTTAATCACTTCTAAGATACTTGCTCAGTTCCTTTGGATATTCCTGTTGCGATCTCGGTTTCCTTATATATCAGGACTTCTTTGCTTTATATTCTACAAGGTACCTTTAATTCTCTGCTGTGTTCCATTGTGTTCCACTGTGCTGGCACTCGTCCTCCACCTGAAGTGTGGCAATCAACCATCCGCTAGGCAGCTTGTAACCTACACTGTGGTAAGTACCGCCCCAACCTTCATGTGGCTTGCGGTTTACTGCAAACAGAAGCTACCACCTGGAACATAGCATTCAACCACCTGCTGGCCAACCTGTTATGCTGTAGCTGCCGCTGACCCACCAAGTGATTTGCGGCTTACGGTTCCTGCAGCAGGGTAATACCTCCGGCTCAGAACTTCAGTTCCATCTTGACCGGTCTCCTGACCTTTTGAAATTGCTCTGGCCTCCCACGACCTCCTCCGCAGTTCTCGGCCTCTGGGGTCGCCGCCCCACTCTGTACACTTCCGATCTCCTGTGCCCTCCTCTGTATCTCTGCCGTCGCCCCTCTCTGTAAAACAGGTCGAATTAGGCAGTCTTAGGGAATCGATTCTTACACCTCGCTTATATTTCCGAATGCAGGCTCTTGCAACTGAGCCACTTTGCTTGTTCCGCAGTTCCGCCACTAGCACCTCTGGCTAGGTGCAGTTGCCCTAGGAAGTAGTCCCACTCCAACAACGGGCATCTGGCGGGGAGAAGTTCGATACGAGCCCTCAGCATGCACGCTCAGTTACCACGAGCGGTGCGTGGCTCCTCCCACCGGAACCGGAACCGCCTCAACCTATTTGTGTGTTTGTCTTTGCATCCTGAACAATTTTTGGGCAGTTGTGGCTGAAATTTTAGTTGGTCTACCTGACTGTGGTTTGGTTTCAACAGAACCCCTCATTTTCTACTTCTTTATTAGAGTTTGAACACTGCTGATTTGCATTCTCAATTCCTTGGATATCTTTTTATATCCCTCTCCTGTTTTATACAGTTCAACTACCTTTTCCCGCAGATCCTTTGACAATTCTTTTGCTTTTCCCATGACTCAGAATCCAGAGTCGTCAGTGCAGCACTGGATGAAAGATGCAAAGGTCTGTCAGGAGTCCAGAAACTCATTTACCTTTTATATCTATACACACACTAATTACAAGAAAACAGATCACAGGTGAGGATTGTTACCTTTAATAGCCATTCAAACCCATTTGTGTCAACTTGTGTGTATGTTATCAGGCCAAAATCACCAGGGTATGTAAACTTTTGATCAGGGTCATTTGGGTAGTTTCTGTTGTCATTATGATTTAAAAAGAGTAAACACGGTTGATTGATAATAAATGGCTTCAGCCAAACACTAACCATGAGTGAAAGAAAAGTTTTTGTGTTATCATTCATATTCTCTGAAAAATGGCCAAGAAATCATAAATTCTGCCAGGGTATGTAAACTTATGAGCACAACTGTATATATATATATATATATATATATATATATATATATATATATATAAGAAATCTTTCTAGTCAAACACTGCTATATACTTATGTCATGATTTGGAGATTAAATACAAAAAAAAATTCCAGTTTGTTTAGGTTTTTCATTATATCTCTTAATGAGTTATGTTTATACAAATACCTTAAAAAAACACACAGTTGCATACCTCCCAACATTTGTGACTGGCTTTATTGGACTTGGGGGGTTGAGGAGGGGGGGCTGTTGCCATTTTGTGGGAAGGGTCATATTGGGAGGCTTGGGATTGCAGGCTTGTCTTGGAGGTCGATAGGGGTGTCTGGCTAATTCATAGGTGTGTCTAGGCTCTAAGAGAAATACTGCTAATTGGGACATATGGCAATCTCACTGGGACTAAGCTCATTTGGGATGTCTGCAGTTGGAAAACATTGTCCTAACTAGATCCAAAACCTCTAGATGACAATGTCTGTCATGTCTTCGTCAAGAAGTAAAAGTGTGGTATTTCATTTCTTTTTTATATGTGTTTTAACTTTTCTAAATGTTGCTAAGGTTATGAAGCTAATACAAGGATAGCAATTTTTTTTTCAACAAAAATTGAGGCCTATCATAAGCATATTTCTCTTTTTAAATTTTCTGGAAATTTTAAAATTGATGCAAATGTATTCTTTACATCAGTTCCTAATAGAAATAGATGTTGCAATAATGAACACCCTACAGTATTTTAACATATAAAAAAAATGTTATATGATATACTTCCTTTGATAACATTAGTATTTTCATTGTATCTGAAATTGCCTAGCATTCCATACCAGGAGCTGGCTAATTCAGTATTATTTCCCCATAGCAAAAGATTTATGAGAAAAAGGTCTACTTAATTTTGACATGCTATATTGTGCAACTTTAAAAGCTACAGAAATAAAAGCACATGCTTAATATTTAATAACATATATGTCCTAGGGACTTGTGTTGATGCTATATTTATCACCATGCTGTTTTTAGTACAAATATAAATCATTTCACAGAGTAAATGGAAGAAAATGGGATCATCAGATCATGGCCTCCAACTCTTCCTATTTAGTTGATAAACTAAAGCAAACTGAAGCACAAACCATTAAATATTTAGCAAGAACATTATAGTAGCTTATTTGCTGGTGTAATTGCATCTTCTGAAAGAGAAAATTTAACCCAATGGCACAAAAAGCCTGCTAGTTCTCTAAAATTATTGGTAGGTAAACTGCTGCAATCCCCTCAAGCAGACCTGCCAAGCTCCTGCCCATGGAGTACATTTGGCCCTCTTTGTTTTGTGTGGCCTTCAGCACCACTGTGGAGAAAACAGACATTGGAAATTTTATATTAAAAAAAAAGCAGGTATTATCTTCTGAATATGTGATTAAAAGTCTGCATTGACAGCATTAACTTTAGTGACAACAATCCACCTGATGATAAGTTATCAACTAAATATCAACAACAAAAATAGACACATCAAATTCCACTTGATAAATTGCTAAACTTGCTTTTACGACCTGTTTGTGAGTATTCCTAAACAATTTGGCATAATTCTATTATCTTGTTCATGGTCAATACACATTGAAATGGCCACTGATGCCATTTTATATATATATAGATGAATATATGGGGGCCGATTTATCAAATGTCAGGCGGACATGATTCGCTGTAGCGAACCATGTCCACTCGACATCGATAAATGTCGACAGCATTCCTTTAATGACACCTTTAGTTCAACTATTTTTAATTTGTGTGTGTGCTTGTGTTTAACGTCTGGCTGTTTTTTTATATTCTCAATAAAGTTATTTTGTATGTATGTGTGGTATGATTCCATTTTGATACTTTTTCCTTAAATTGTATAAACAAGAGAAAGGCACTTTCCTGTTGTGCAACATCTGTTACCTTTTTGTAAAAATCTCTATTGTATAGTCTGTCAGTAGAGGACAGGAGACATATTTACAAATGTATATGCATTTAATAGCTTTAAATTGTAAAGCTAAAGAACTCAGTTAGAAACATGAGAAAACAAAAAGCAAGACCATTCTTCTAAACTTTTTGTGATTGTAAGATACAGTAAATTAGTCTTCTTAAGTAGGATTTATATCTGCAATTACATTTTTGTGATAAGGATTTAACAATTTGCTGTTCAGTCTTGTTTATTGGTAACTGAGATCAGTTGTGCTTGTGCAGCTTTTTACAACAGAAAGAAGTCCCAAAAATTGTGTTTTTCCATAACTGTGATTTACAATATCTAAAGACATTTTACTGTGTGTAGCTTTACATGAATGGCTATCATGGAATGCTGTTGGTTCAGAGAGAACAGTCTTTGTTACTGGTTTGTTTAAAGGGACATGAAAGTCAAAATTTGTTAGTGATTCAGTTTCCAATTTACTTCCATTATCAAATTGTGCACAGTCATTTTATGTGCGCACTCTCTGAGGCTCTTACTAAGCATGTGCAAGAGTTCACAGTATGTCGGTATATTAATCTGTAATTGACTGATGGCTGTCACATGATACAGGGGACAAAGAAATTAAACAAAACTTTGAATTTTGTCAGAAAATGAGCTGCTGCTTGTTTGAATTCAAAACAAGTATTACTGAATTGTCTTTTTTATTAATTATGTATTGATTATGCAATTCTATAGTATTTAATGGTCCTTTAAGTACTACTCTTTGAATAGATCTGTACTTTATTCATTAGTTTGGTTGGCCCTATCTTGCAAGCAGCACTTTGATATGTTTATGGGATGAAGTGTATGAATCATTTTTATAAACAGGGATGTCCAAAGGGATCCAGCAAAATCATGGCATAGGCAAGGAGAAATGCCCAGATCCCCCCCCCCTCTTTTTTTTTAAGAAATCTGGCTTTTTTCAGAAACAGTAATTCCAGAACAGGTGCATTTTTTTGGACAATCCAGACTACCTAAAGGGATAGTAAACCCCAAAATTTTCTTTTATGATTCATTTATAACATACAATTTTAAACAACTTTCCAATTTAATTCTATTATCAAATTTTCTTCATTCTCTTGTTATCCATTGCTGTAGGGGCAGCATTTAACTACTGACAGGAAGCTGAAAATATCTATTTAGCCAATCACAAGAGACAAATGTGTGCAGGCACCAATTAGCAGCAGTTCCCACTAGTGTATGATATGTGCATATTATTTTTTTAACAAGGGATACTAAGAGAACGAAGCACATTTGAAAAGAGAAGTGAATTTAAAAGTGTCTTAAAATTACATGCTCTATCTGAATCATGCAAGTTTAATTTTGACTTTCCTATCCCTTTAATTTACTACCCCCTTTTTTTTTTAATTAATCTGGTTCTGTGATTTATGTCAAATGTAGCTATAAATATAGCCTTTTCTGTAACTAAATTTGTATGCATAACAGTGCCATCTTGGTGTTGCTTGAGAATAACATTGTGACTTTAAAACATAGGCTCATATTTATCAAGTTCCGTATGGAGCTAGATGCCCTGTGTTTCTGGCGAGCCTTCAGACCACTGCTCCGTAACCTGTCTACCTGCTCGGAGGCGGCAGACAGACATCGCCAGAAATCAACCCGATCTCATACGACCAGGTTGATTGACACCTCCTGCTAGCGGCCGATTGGCCACGAATCTGCAGGGGGCAGCATTGCACCAGCAGTTCACAAGAACTGCTGGTGCAATGATAAATACTGAGTGCCTATGCTGTCGGCATTTATTGATGTGCAGCAGACATAATCCGCAATATCGGATCATGTCTGCTTGCACAATGATAATTTGGCCTCATAGTGTTCAATCTTTACAAATTCTTTATGATCCTTTAAGAGCACATGAATTCACTATAATCAATTGCTACCCTTTTTACCATAGCTCTCATAACTATGGTTTCAGGGTTTCACCCTGATTTCAATTGTTATTTGCTGCTTTTTATCTTATCTGCCATTTTGACTCACCTAGTAGTGAGCCTGGGAGCTCACTACTCCCAGGTTCCCTCTTATGGCCAAACTGGAGAACATCATCAGAGAGAGAGACAGGTTGCAATCCCAGGATGATGGTGACAGGGAATAACTGGCCATAATTTTGGCACTCACGGAATGGCGACACCTTCTTGAAGATACTAGCGTACCGGTGCTCATCTTCAATGACCACAAGAATTTGAATTACCTATCTGAATCTAAACGTGTGTCGCCCTGACAGGCCAGATGGGTGCTATTTTTGGCTTGGTTCAATTATGTATTCTCCTACCTGCCTGGTAGTAAGAATGTTAGGGCTGATGCCCTCTCTCAACAATTTTTTACTCTTTCCAATGAGGAGTCTGTACCCACTCTTGTTATACCTCCTAACCTTATTTTTGCCACCATACGTATCAATTTGACTTCTCCCTTAGGAGAGGAGATCCTGGCTGCACAAAATAATGCCCCTCCAGAGAAACCTTGTGGCAAGTGCTTTGTACCTAAGAATCTTCGCACCTAACTATTGCACACTTACCACTATCTTAAAGCCACAGGTCACCCGGGCAAGAACCAAATGATTTGGTCTGTCACTCAACAATTCTGGTGGCCAGGTCTTTGTTCTGATGTTGCTGCATATGTTGCTTCCTGCTCAGTCTGTGCACAGAATAAGACTCATTGACATCCTGTGGGTCTTCTCCAACCTATTGCGAATATTGAGCATCCTTGGACACATCTATCTATGGACTTCATTGTTGACCTTCCTGTTTCCAATGGCAATACTGTTATTCTGATGGTTGTAGACCGTTTTTCCAAAATGATACATTGCATTCCCTTGAAGAAGCTGCCTACCGCTCAGTAGCTTCCTTCAATTTTTGCTCAGGAGGTCTTCAGTTTACATGGGTTACCCAAGGAGTTAGTCTCGGAGCGGGGTAGCCAGTTTGTCTCCAGATTTTGGTGCTCCTTTTTTGCCCAAATGGGGATCCAGCTTTCCTTCTCCTTGGCCTAACACCCTCAATCTAATGGGGCTGCGGAATGGTCTAACCATGCTCTGGAACAGTTCCTCCATTGCTATGTCTCAGATATGTCTCAGATCACCACAATAACTGGTCTGACCTGTTACCTTGGGAGGAGTTCACTCATAATAGTGCTATCAATGGTTCCTCCCAGTTGTCCTCGTTCATGTCTCAGGGTATTCCGGCTTTGGAGGAGCATCTCCGGCAACTTTGTTCCACTTGGGTGCAGATTTAGGATTGTCTTCATCGGCCAATGCAGCACCAAAAGTTCCAGGTTGACTGTAGGTGCCTACCTACCAGGTCGGGGAGAGGGTTTGGCTGTTCTCCCACAACTTGAACCTTTATGTGTCTTCCAATAAACTGGCTCCCCATTATGTTGGGCCTTTTTGAATACTCCAACAAATCAATCAAGTTGCCTACACACTTGACCTTCTTTCTGCAATGCTCATATCCAATGTTTTTCACGTCTCAGTCTTGAAACTATTGGTTTGCAATCGGTTTACCACTATGTTGCCTCATCCCCATCCTATTTCTGTTGACAACCATGAAGAATATGAGGTCAGAAGCATTATTGACTCTCATATGTCCAGAGGTCGTGTACAGTATTTGGTTTACTGGAGGGGTTATGGTCCGGAGGAGCATTCATGGGTTCCCTCCTCTGATGTTAATGCTCCTGCCCTCCTCCGTGCCTTCCATGATCATTTCCCCATTTAGCCTTTTGTCCTCCTGTGTGTTAGGGGAACTGTCAGGGGAGGGTACTGTCAGGGTTTTAACCTAATTTCAATTGTTATTTGCTGCTTTTTATCTGGGCTGCCATTTTGACTTACCTGTTCTCCTTGCCTGAAGCAGAGTGTGTAACTTCCAGACTCCCTCTTATGGCCAAACTGTAAATCCTCATCAGAGAGAGATAGGTTGCAATCCCAGGATGATGATGTCATCACTTGCTATTTAACTGCCTCAGTCCTGTTTGCCCTTGCCCTTGTTTTGTCTCTGATCTCTATTTGAGTTCCTGTCTTTGTGTATACCTGGCTTGTTTGATGTCCCTTCTGGTTCCTGATCCTTGGCTAGTTCCTGACTTCACTGATCTTCATATTCCTGACCCTAACTCGTCTGACTACTCGCTTTGTGTCATATCCAAACCTCTACCTAATGACCATCTTCTGAGAATGCTAATTATAACTCTTATCTGCCTTTAATTCTACATGACTTCCCCTTTAAATTACTTAATCGCTCCTCCAACATCCGGAATAAAAAGCCAGCTCTCACATTTAATGTTGCTTGGTATTGTTTCCCTTCTTCGTTAAGCAGTCTGACCTGAGTTAATATTTAGCTTATCCTACGAACCTACGGCACATCGTCTGAGCTTACCCTTCTACTACTTGAGTTGTTCAGAGCTCCTACTCATTTTTCTCTTCCAGACCTGACAGTTTTTAGTTCCGGAACCATACTGCGGTGACGTCACACGGCGACTTCTCACATGCTCTCTTCATAGCTGAGAGCTGCTTCACAACCTCCAGGCACAGACTGTATTGCTGTTACAAAACAACGTGTTGCAGCCACAGAAGGTAAGCGCTTACTACGTATACTAAAATCGCTCTTGTTACATTCTATAAAGTAACTTCCACAGATCGATACAATGTATATATTTCATGTGCACTATGTAATTGATTAATATCAAAGTTTTACTAATCTATATTTTGTGTGTACACTGTTCCTTAATGGTTATATAAGTTGATAGCTCTGCTGCATTTATTAGTGAGTATTCACAGGTGGCAGCAATAGCGTTATGTAACTTATAACAACCTGCTATAAAACGGCTCTGTGATTTCTGGGGATTTTACATTACTCCTTTGAGTAGTTGATGTTTCTTCCCAGACATCTCTCCGCTACACTAGAAACTTATGTTAGAAAACCTCTCAGCAGTTGTGGTTTATTTATTACAGACTTGCTGCTAGGCCTGCCACTTTGGTTCCTGACCCAGCTTATTTGAATATCTGCTCTGGCTTTGACTCCTGGCTTGTCATTTCGCTTTTGGACTCATTATTTTTTGTTATTTTTTTAATAAAGGTGTGATTAATTTAGCATTTTATGTCTCTGTCTGGTTCCTGGTACCCTGACATATGGATAGTGATTCAGACAAAAAATCTAAACCTTTTAAAAAAAAAAAATTCACTACTCTACTCTTGTACTACTTTTTACCAAAGTCAGCGCCCTTGGTATTAACAATGATTAATAACTCCCTATATAGACCCTGAATACATTTGAATACATTTCAGTAGCTCTCATTCTATTGGCTGTTTTGAACAGCCAATAGGAATTTAGAAGCTCTCATCCTATTGGCTGAATTGAATTTGAAGAATCAAATCAGCCAATAGGAATGCAAGGTACATCATTTTGAAAATGCTAACTTGCATTGAAGCTTCAGTGTACAGTGGGGACCATATGAAGAGGACGCTCTGCACTGGATGTCTTCGCTGCTCCAATCCATGACACCGGGATGAAGATAGAAGACGTCCCTGCGATGGATGAAGTTGTGGCAATCTGGATGAAGACTTCTAGCTGACTGGATGTCCCGACTTCAGCAACCGTGAGTAGATATTCTGGGGTTAGTGTTAGGTATTTTTTAATTTTTTTAGGGTGTTTTTTTTCAGATTAGGGTTTGGGCTTTTGAAAAAGAGCTCAATGCCCTTTTTTAGCTCAATGAAAAAGAGCTGAATGCCCTTTTAAGGGCAATGCCCATACAAATGCCCTTTAGAGGCAATGGGTAGCTTAGGTTTTTTTTTAGAGTTAAGTTTTTTATTTTGGGGGGTTGGTTGGGTGGTGGGTTTTACTGTTGGAGGGACTTTGTATGTTTTTTTTTTACAGGTAAAGAGCTGTTTAACTTAGGGCAATGCCCTACAAAAGGCCCTTTTAAGGGCTATTGGTAGTTTATTGTAGGCTAGGGGGTGTTTTTATTTTGGGGGGCTTTTTTATTTTTATAGGGCTATTAGATTAGGTGTAATTGTTTTTATTTTTTAAATTTTGTTTATTATTTTTTGTAAGCATAGTGTTTTTTTTCCGTAATTTAGTGTTTTTTTTTTTTTTTAATTTTAGATTTTTTAATTTTTCTAGTAGTGTTTTGTGTTTTTTTAAATTTGTAATTTAGAATTTTTAATTGGTAGTATTTTTTTATTTTATTAGAATAGTAAGGTTAGGTTAATTTATAATTTAATGGTAGGTTTATTTTTATTTCACAGGTAAGATTTTATTTATTTAAATACAGTTATATTGTAATTTTAATTTAAAGTTAGGGGGGTGTTAGGTTTAGGAGATGTGGGGGGGTCAGCGGTTTAGGGGTTATTAGGTTTATTTAGTGGCGGAGATGTGTGAGGCCGGAGGTTTAGGGGTTAATAGGTTTATTTAGTTGCGGAGATGTGGGGGGGGCGGGGGTTTAGGGGTTAATAGGTTTATTTAGTGGCAGAGATGTGGGAGGCCGGAGGTTTAGGGGTTAATAGGTCTATTTAGTTGCAGAGATGTGGAAGGCCAGAGGTTTAGGGGTTAATGACTTTATTATAGTGTCGGCGATGTCAGAGAGCGTCGGAATAGGGGTTAATAACTTTTTTATATTGGCAGAGATGTCGGGGAGCGGCGGAATAGGGGTTAATCATTTTTATTAGTGTTGTCAATGTCGAGAGTGGCAGATTAGGGGTTAATAAATGTATTTAATAGTCGCGATGTGGGTGGACAGCAGAATAGGGGTTAATAGGTTTAATATAGTATTTGCGAAATTGCGATGCGGGAGGGTGGTGGTTTAGGGGTTAATAGGTAGTTTATAGGTGTTAGTGTACTTTGTAACTCATAACTACTGCTTTCAGATGGCGGTATGGATTGTGTCGGTATAGGCTGTAAAGCAAACTTTTTAGCCTCACCGCACAACCTGTAATACCGGGGCTATAAAAATCCCATGCAAAAACGTAATTTTTTTGAGTGCGGAATGGACGTTGCGTTACAGGCTAAAATGCTTGTGGTATAGCTATACCGACACGACTCGTAATAGTGCATTACTGCCATTATGCTGAAATTGCCATTTGCCGTAACGCAAAATTTGTAATCTACCTAATTGTTATTAATATATTTCAATTATAGAACTTTTTTGGAACACTAAAAATTCAACTACAAATAAGATTTGCCAGTCCCAATATAGTTTTTATGGTTAAACAAACCACCAAAAAAACAAATGCTGGCCCTTGTTAGGAATGATGTTTATAGCACTGGGAAGAAAACAGCTCTTAAGTGAATTTATCAACTCTACCTGTGGGCCAGATAAGATATTACGCATTTATTAGTAATGCCTAAAATAATACATTTAGGGCTATAAGCATCAGTCCATAAGGCCTGTGTCTATTCATTTTTTAACAGATTCATCTCGTTTAACATATTAGCAACCAACAGATTGTAAGATAAACAATCACAAACAGTATATTTATATTTCAGCCTTCAATATTTGTATGGAAACAAAAACTCAGAGAGAAAGTATAGGCTGATTGAAGAGGCTAGTGAATCCAAGGAAGTTTTGTATTTATATTTATGTATCATGCATGTGATTAATCAGACCACTCTCATCTAACACAATTGGGTAGCATTTTTGTAAGATTGATAAACTCAGTACAATCCCCAAGATACTTATCTGTAGGAACCTGCAGTGCTGCAGGGGCTATCAATACACAGATATATATATTTTTTTTAAAGAAAATCATTCTCTTAGAAAAACAGCATAAAAAATATTGCATTGATAACTTTCATTGGACAATTTGTAGATAAATCTGTTTGACTATGTATGCAATTGCCTTTTCTGCATTGGAAGATGCTTGATCTTTTTAGAATGTATACAACAATGCTTTGAGTACTTAAAATAAAGTTATTGAAATC
The DNA here is from genome assembly GCF_027579735.1 of Bombina bombina. Lineage (NCBI taxonomy): Eukaryota > Metazoa > Chordata > Amphibia > Anura > Bombinatoridae > Bombina > Bombina bombina. The sequence goes on from NC_069500.1 coordinate 945,667,347, forward strand.
AAGTTTGCTTTACCGACTGCACTTTCTACCCTAGCAGAAGGTTTCTCAATCCTAAAATGACCTACAGTAGGGAAAGGCACGTCAGGACCCTCTGCCTCTTGAAAAATATTAAATAACAAAAATCAACCCAATTTAAGGCTAAATTGCACTTGAAGCAGGGACAAAACAGTTGGGAATTACTGGAATGCAGCAGCTTAAAGGGACACTGAACCCAATTTTTTTATTTTGTAATTCAGAAAGAGCATGCAATTTTAAGCAACTTTCTAATTTACTCCTATTATCAATTTTTCTTCGTTCTCTTGCTATCATTAATTGAAAATGAAGGCATCTAAGCTTTTTTTTGGTTTTAGTACTCTGGACAGCACTTTTTTATTGGTGGATGAATTTATTCACCAATCAGCAAGGACAACCCAGGTTGCTCACCAAAAATGGGCCTGCATCTAAACTTACATTCTTGCATTTCAAATAAAGATACCAAGAGAATGAAGAAAATTTGATAATAGGAGTAAAGTAGAAAGTTGCTTAAAATTTCATGCTCAATCTGAATCACGAAAGAAAAATTTTGAGTATAGTGTCCCTTTAATGTAGTCATTTGAAAACAGTTTGTAGTGACTAATATAAACACACAAAGTGCTGTGAATCACTAAACAATGTCAAAATCATACCATCAATGAAATTCACAAGCCACACTTCCAAATTCAACATTGTGTGTTCTTGGATGCAAAATTCTTAATATAGCAGGTTTGAAAAATAAATAGGATAACTGGCAGGGTTTTCCATCTGAGAGTCAGCTACAATCCATAAATACACTGAGATAATCTAAACAAGTGGGGTGTCTGTGTATTGAGACCACTTTCAAAATCACAAGCTAGACCCTTACGGCAGTAAGAGGGTTATTGGACCCTTGCAGTAGCAAACCTACCATGTTAGAATATGTCAAACCTTCTTTCTTCTGTTGTGAAAAATGAACACTTTAGCTAGGATAGAACCCTGGCACAGTTAATGTCCTTATAAAGAGGTAGAAAACCTTAGCTGACTTAATCAGTAAATGGATAGGTATGTGTTAAGGTGAGCATTTTCTCAGACTTTGGGAAGGCATTTCTCCTACAGTAGTCAGAGAGTACCGATATAGTTCTATGACAGTATGAGAAAAATATCCATGACAGTGAACATATAAGTAATAAACAATTATTACTACAGAACTGATAAACTTTTTGCCAGCAACTTTAAATAATTATTTTTTTATACTGCTAGGGTTTCAAGAAAACATAGATCAATTAAATGCTAATGAAGCTTTGTACGCTGGTTTAATTTATAGCTTTTGCTGGTACTGATAAATCAGTCATGTCTAAAATACAAAAGGAAAAACAGATCCACCAGACAGTTTGGAAACATGCATTTAGTTCAAAGTATAGGAGATGAAAAAAGAATTAAAAAAAAATCCTGCAAACTCAGAAATAATGTTCTTTAAGAAGAACACTAATAATTAAGCGTCATCAAGACCTTTCCTGTGGGCTAATTATGTTCTGTCAACTGCCTTGTCACGGTAAAGCTGATGAGTATTATTCCACTGGAAAAATAGCCTAATAAATCTAATTAAAGTATTGTGGATGATCAAACTGGAATTAAACCTTATGATTATGCTACATAAGTAAACTCAGAATGTATTTTATACATTTACTAGGCGATAAGCCTGCCCAGAGCGCAGTCTATGTTTAAAAAATACAAACCCCCAAGCTAAAGTTACAAAAAATAAAAAAAGTAAAATTACAGAAAAAAATTAACAAAGTTATCCAAAATAAAAAATGTAAACCTAAACAAATACCCTTATAAAAATGAAAATTCCCCCCAAAATAAAAACACCCCCAAATCTAATACTAAAGCACCAATAGCCCTTAAAAGGACCTTTTGAAGGACATTGCCCTAAGTTAAACAACTCTTTTACCTCTAAAAAATACTAAGTCCCCCCTAAAAGTAAAAATCCCCCACCCACCAAACCCCCCAAAATAAAAAAACCTAACACTTAAAAAAACTAAACTACCCATTGAACCTAAAGGGGTATTTGCATGGGCATTGCCCTTAACAGGGCATTCAGCTCATTTACTGCCCTTAAAATGGGCAATCAGCTCTTATTCAAGCCCAAAAAAACCCTAATCTAAAACAAAAACACAGGTTTGCCTGCATCAGGTGCCTGTGGTGGATTCTTTCACCACCCTGCCAAATTCGTTATCAACCTGGATGCAGCTTCGCTTTTGCACACGCAGCCAACATTCTTTAGGCTGCCTCGCGCAGCCAACATTCCTTTGAGGATGCACAACTGGCGACACCGACGGACGCGTTACAAATGTGATTATAGTATAGATTACCTCATTTTGTGATATTATTTACTAATTAAATCATGTACAGAGTAGGTTAGTTTTATTACAAATAACAAAGACAAGCACTGCAGTATGACAAAATTATATCTACATCCTTATAGGGACACTGAACCCAAATATTTTCTTGTGTGATTCAGATAGAGCATGCAATTTCAACCAACTTTCTAATTTACTCCTATTATCAATTTTTCTTTGTTCTCTTGCTAGCTTTATTTGAAAAAGAAGGCATCTAAGCTTTTTTTTTGGTTCAGACTGTGGACAGCATTTTTTTATTGGTGGATGAATTTATCCACCAATCAGCAAGAACAACCCAGGTTGTTCACCAAAAATGGGCCGGCATCTAAACTTAAATTCTTGCATTTCAAATAAAGATACCAAGAGAATGAAGTAAATTTGATAATAGGATTAAATTAGAAAGTTGCTTAAAATTGCATGCTCTATCTGAATCACGAAAGAAATTTTTTTGGGGTTCAGTGTCCCTTTAAGTCATAGACACATATGTCTCTAAAAAGCACTCACTAGAGTGGGGATAGAGCTGGCAACAGGCAAGATGACCTCATAAGCCCAGAGCTTCATCTCATTAGACTGTTTTTTAGTTTCAGACCAACAGCTAATAATCAATCTCAAAACTCTGCAAGATACACATCAAATCCTTTCATGCTGGAAAAGAGCGAAGAGTGAAGTCGGCTAAGATAGACTAATTAAGCCCTAAGTATGTTGCAGGTTAAAGTGACATGAAACCCAATTTTTTTCTTTCTTTTTATCTAATTTGTTTAATTCTCTTGGTATCATTTGTTGAAGGATCAGCAATGCACTATTGGTTTCTAACTGAACACATTGGTGAGCCAATCACAATCAATATATATATGCAGCCACCAATCAAAAGCTAGAACCTAGGTTCTTTGCTGCTTCTGAGCTTGCCTAGATAAACCTTTCAGCAAAGGATAACAAAAGAAGGAAGCAAATTAAATGATAGAAGTAAATTGGAAAGTTGTTTAAAATTGTATTCTCTATCTGAATACAATGGAAATTTGGGGGTTTCATGTCCCTTTAACTGGAAAGAGTGGAGCAATGTTGGCTCCTAGACCCAGTTTACAACTTTGATTGCCACAACTAATACCTCTCGCACACGTGGACAAACCCAAGAAATATATAAGGATAGCAGGGACCTACACAGAGCTTCAGTACAGGGCTGGCTTCCTCTAGGCTTGTCTTCAGGAGAGAAAACTGTGATGAGTAGTACAGGGAGGAAGAGGTGGTGAGATTATCTCAAATTCCAATTATGTTATGACTCAGACCTGGAAACACAAACCTTTTATTTATATCCTCAGTGTGTTCATGTAAAAATACCCCAACTAAGGGCTAGATTACAAGTGGCACACTAATGTTAGCGCAGGTCACTATAGGCAATATGGGAGAAGTTAACGCGTTTGCAATATCTGATGTCCTGAAGTTAGCGCGCCAGACTATCTTTTGTACTCTAACTTTTTACTTTAAACTTGTAATATGCACACTAACCTGCTTGTGTTAAAATTTTACTGAGCTCAGCGTGCAAGCGAAAATTTAGTTAGAGCACCACTTGTAATCTGGCCCTAAGTGCTGACAAACCACTTCCCTACGGCTATGAATGTTTTATTACTGTAACTTATGTGTGGCAACTATACCTAAGAAACTTATCATTATTGAAAATGTGACTTCTGGTCAATGGTCCAAATTTACTATTACTAGCATGCTTTCAGTTGTCTCTTTGTAATCCACACTACTTTATGACCTAAACTCCAGCCATCAAGACTGTCTCTCTGCCATACAAACTTTATAGAGCATGAACAACCAGGCAAAATAATGTTTTGCTATGCTTGAATCGTACTCACTGTCATCAAGATTACAAGTTGTGCGCTAAACCGGGTGCATAAATAACACCAAAAAATTAGCGGTATCGCACTGTCCATAGCGCTGCCATTACAAGTTACTGAAAAACTTTCTTGTGTTGTGCGTTATGGTGCGTTAAGCTCCATACCACACAAAACCTAAGGCCTGACTTTATGTGCTTATGCACGCTTTCCCTAGAAAAAAACTAACACATGCGATCATGGAATGGCGATCGCTGTAACGCAATCCCATTTATGTCTATGGGAACAAGAAGGTTTACGTAAAAACCTAACACCCTAACATAAACCCCTAGTCTAAATACCCCTAATCTGCCACCCCCCGACATCGCCAACACTTAATAAAGATATTGACCCCTAATCCGCCGCACCCCCGCATCGCTAACACCTAAATAAACCTATTAACCCCTAAATCGCCATCCCCGACATCGCTGACACTAAATAAACCTATTAACCCCTAAACCACCGACCCTCCACATCGCTGCTACTATAATAAAGTTATTAGCCCCTAAACCGCCGCCCACCCACATCGCCAACACTATATAAAGCTATTAACCCCCCCACATTGCAAATCACTAAATAAAACTATTATCCCCTAAACCTAACACCCTCTTAACTTTAAATTAAATTTATAATATAACTATATTAAAATAAATAAAAACTTGCCTGTGAAATAAAAAACAGCTAAGATAAAACTATAAATAAACCTAACATAACTATTTTAATAAAATAAACTACAAATTAAAAAACCTAAATTACAAGATTAAAAAAACCTGATTTGAACAGCCAATAGGATTTAAGCAGCTCTCATCCTATTGGCTGATTTAAAATTTTCAGCCAATAGGAATGCAACGGTACCCCAATATGAAAGGGGTACTTTACATTCAAGCTTCAGTGTGCGGCGGTCGATCGCATGAAGAGGATGTTCCACGCTGGATGTCGCTCCATGCTGCCACAGCTCCACGCCACCGGGATGAAGATAGAAGATGCCCCCGCGATGAAGGAAGATGTCGCTGCCTGGATGAAGACTTCTTGTCGCCTGGATCAAGATGGATGTCCGGACATCAGGAACTGTGAGTCGATTTTCTGGGGTTAGTGGGGTTTTTTTGGGGGGTATTTTCTTTTTTTTAGATCAGGGCTTTTTTATTTAATGGCAGTAAAAGAGCTGAATGCCCTTTTAAGGGCAATGCCCATACAAATGCCCCTATAGGGGCAATGGGTAGCTTAGGTTTTTTTAGACTTAGGTTTTTTTTATTTTGGGGGGTTGGTTGGGTGGGGAGTTTTACTGTTAGTGGGGACTTTGTAATTTTTTAATGTAAAAGAGCTGTTTAACTTAGGGCAATGCCCTACAAAAGGCCCTTTTAGTTCATTGTTAAGTTAGGAGGTGTTTTTATTTTGGGGTGGCTTTTTTGTTTTTATAGGGCTATTAGATTAGGTGTGATTTTTATTATTTTAGATTATTTTGTTTATTATTTTTTGTAGTCTTAGTGTTTTATTTTTCTTAATTTTAATGTTTGTTTTTTGGTAATGGTAGATTTTTTTTTTCATAGTGTTAGATTTTTTTAAATTTGTCATTTTTATTTTTTATTTTTTCATAGTGTTAGGTTATTTTAATCTTGTAATTTAGTTTTTTTTATTTGTAGTTTATTTTATTTTATTAAAATAGTTATGTTAGGTTTATTTATAGTTTAATCTTAGTTTTTTTATTTCACAGGTAAGTTTTTATTTATTTTAAGATAGTTATATTGTAAATTTAATTTAAAGTTAGGGGGTGTTTGGTTTAGGGGTTAGCAGTTTAATTTAGGGATTTGCGATGCGTGGGCCGGCAGTCTAGGGCTTAATAGGTTTAGTTTAGTATTAGTGATGTGGGGGCTGGTGGTTTAGGGGTTAATAGCTTTATATAGTGATTGGCTATGTGGGTGGATGACGGATTAGGGGTTAATAAATTTAATATAGTATTTGCGATGCAGCAGGGTGGCGGTTTAGGGGTTAATAGGTAGTTTATGGGTATTAGTGTACTTTGGAACATTTTAGTTATGAGTTTTGTGAAACATTTTTGTTTTGCAAAATCTATAACTACTGGTCTCAGATCGTGGAATGGATTGCGGCGGTATAGACCATAACGCAAGCATTTAAGATGGAACGCACAACCTGTAATACAGTGCTATGACTTGAGTGCGGAATGGTCAGTTGCGTTACAGGCTAAAATGCTTGCGGTATAGCTATACCTCCGTGGGAGACCTGCCATTCCACACGCAATGGACAATTTTTCAGCGGTATAGCCGTACCGCACCATACTGCAAAACTTGTAATCTGGGTCTGTGGTTGCTAATCCCAATTGAACTCACTGCTTCCATATACTGTAACTGCCAAGCTTCCTATGCTCTCCTGTTATGTACAATAATCTCTGGTTTAGTTGTTACTATTTATTAAACAAAGACACTGTGCTATCATCTGTGGCATGATAGAAAGGATTCTAACACTTTTTACTTTTTTTCACTTTTCCATGGTTTTATATATAATCAGTGACGTACAGTGATAGGAGGTAGGAGAGGCAGCGCTCCGCTTTGAAATCACATAGAAAATGTTTGTAATAATTAATTGAAGATAAAATAAAGGTTATCTGGTGTTGTGCAAGAACTGACTTACTGACCCCGCCCCCCTAGGTACCACCCTCCCTCTGCCTGCGCCACCATAGCAATCCATGAATCCATATTATCCATCATATCATCCATCCATGCTTCGCAATTATGGAGAGGCAGTGAGTCGTTCAGCTGCCCTCCATTGATTGTGCAACATGGATGCTTGATAGTGTTACTAGCTCACTATGAGCTAGCGCCACCTAATGGTATCTTTTGCGGGCTGTACTAGGCTCCAATAGAGGCAGCTCTTCAAGCCGCCTCTATGATGGAGCTAAACATTGCTCATTCATTTAGCCAATCACAGTGCCGGGAGTTCACTATGCACGTCATCACCATCATCACGATCACGTGGTGACGGTCTCTCTCATCTGGGGAGGCGTGCCGGGCTTGGACATGAGTCGGACTGGCGGGAATTGAAGGAGGGAGCTGCAGATGCTTCCCGACTCATGCCCGGTGTTGCAGTTAAGGCTGGTGCCACTGCCAGTCTGCCAGACCAGTAAGTTGCGGTGCTGATTCCACTCAGCTGAGCTGCCGACTGAGGAATAGAGAACTTCAGAAGAGGAGAGGAGCTGCCAGCCTGCCCATTCTCACTGTGCCTAACTGCCTACTAGTGCCACAGTTTTCCACTGACTTCCGGGCCTTTTGCTCTGCCCTGGATAGACCTGGAGGATGCAGCAGTTATAATTGTAAGTAGTGTTTTATTTATTTGTTTTGCTTTTAGCCTGAGCCTTCCACGACCAGTCCACCTGTCCTTAAGTGCGAAGCAAACTGTGCTGCAGTGCAACTGCATATTGAGGTGTTTTGTTTGAGTACCCATTCTGACAAATAATTCACACAGAATTTCTCAGCCTGACAAAGTTCTCAAATTGTCTAATAATCGGTACAATTTGAGAGCTTTGTCAAGCTGAGAAATTCTGTGAATTATTTGTCAGAAATGCTTGGGTACTTAAACACATGCAGTTGCACAGCACAGTTTTCACTTAATTACAGGTGGAAGGCTGAACGCAAAACAAATAAATAAATAAGTACCACTGTATCTCCTTGTGGCTGCAACAAAAAAATCCTCGTTTTACTATGAAGCTCAGTTAGCTTTCTAAATCTAAATGGCTATGGCTTACAGCCTTTCAGATTGTCCAGCAATCTGCACATTTTGAGAGCTTTGTCAGGCTGTGAATTTTTTGCCTTGGGTACTCAAACACCTCAAGCTTAGCTAACTGAGCTTCATAGTAAAACATGGGAATTTTTAGTTGCACAAGGAGATACAGTGGTACTTATTATTATTTTATTTTGTTTGCTTCCAGCCTTCCACCTGTCATTAAGTGCAAACTGTGTGCTATGCAACTGCATATTGAGTTAGGCTGAGACAGACCACAGTGGTTAAAAAAGATAACTACTAAACTAAACTGCATAGTTCTGCCAGATAGGGTGACTGTGTCTGTGTTGAGGGATCCTATATCTTATTACCTGGCACGCCCAGTAGCAGTTATGTTTTATGAGATCAGACTCAGAGCATAATATATGCAGCAATTCTCTTCTTTCTACATCAACAGTATTCTTGTTCCTTAAAGTACAATAAAGGTTTTATTGAAAACAGAAAACTGTTATACATTTTATTCCCAAGCTCCCTCCCATCTGAATGAATTAGAGAAATGCAAAACATTTTTTAAAAAAATCCTGTTTCAGGGTTCCTATATTTGCCTTAGCAAATGATGATTTTTGACACATTGCCGTTTCACATGGTTAAAACTTTGCTACCATATTTGCTGACTTTGCATTAGGTTTTGCTGTTGAGAAAGTTTGTTTTAGTGCCCTCTATGTAATGAGTATATTGCAGGAAGCTGAGAGCTCATATACTGCAGATTGTATGAAATAATAGATTTAATAGTACATGTTTAATCCCTAAATAAATGTATGTGTGATGTCGGCACATTCGGATTAAAAAAAAGTTAAAATGATTGATCTATTAGGAGGAGAGTATATGAGTTAAAACCCTTAAAAAAACCTATCACTAACCCCCGAAGATCCACTTACAGTTTTTGAAGTGCCGCTTAAACAATCTTCATCCCGGTGGTGAAGTCCTCATCCAATAGAATGAGAGCTGCTTAAATCCTATTGGCTGATTTGAACAGCCAATAGGATTTTAGCAGCTCTAATTCCTATTGGCTGATTCAAATTTTTCAGCCAATAGGAATGCAAGGGATGCCATCTTGGATCGCATACCTTGCATTGAAGATTCAGTGTACGGCGGTGACCGTATGAAGAGGATGCTCCGCGCCGGATGTCTTCAGGACGGATCCGCTCCGCTGGGATCAAGATAGAAGATGCCACCTGGATGAAAATTGAAGAGGCGGCCTGGATGAAGACTTCAATGCCCTACAAAAGGCCCTTTTAAGGGCTATTGGTAGTTTATTGTAGGCTAGTTTTTTTTTATTTTGGCTGGGCTTTTTTATTCTAATAGATTAGGTGTAATTCTTTTTTATTTTGGATAATTTCGTTTGTTATTTTTCGTACTTTAGTGTTTGTTATTTTTTGTAATTCAGTCTTTTTTATTTTTTGTAATTAGATACTTTGTAATTTGTAGAGTAGTGTTATGATTTTTTTAATGTCTAGTTTAGTTTAATTTAATTGGTAGTTAGTTTAATTTTAGTTTAATAATTATATTAGTTTAATTGTTAGTTTAAACTTAGTATTTTTAAATTTGACAGGTAAGTTTTAATTTAATTTAAGACAGGGAAATTGTAATTTTAATATAAAGTTAGGGTTATGGTTAGGTTTAGGGGTTACTAGTTTAATTTAGTTTATTGCGATGTGGGGGGCTTTTGGTTTAGGGGTTATAGTTTACTTTAGTATATTTTGTTTGGGGGGGCTTGTGGTTTAGGGGTTAATAGGTTTATTATAGTGTCGGCAGTGTAGGACTTAATAACTTTAGTATAGTGGGGAGATGTGGGAGGATGGCAGATTATGGGTTAATAATATTTAAATAGTGTTTGCGATGCAGGAGGGCGGTCGTTTAGGGGTTAATAACTTTAGTATAGTGGTGACAATGTCAGGGAGCGGCGGAATAGGGTTACATTTTTTTATTAGTGGCGGCGATGTCGGGAGCAGCAGATTAGGGGTTAATAAATTTATTATAGTGTTTGCGATGCGGGAGGGCCTCGGTTTAGGGGTTAATAGATAGTTTATGGGTGTACGTGTACTTTTTAACACATTAGTTATGAGTTTTATGTTACAGCTTTGTAGTGTAAAACTCATAACTACTGACTTTAGATGGCGTTACGGATCTTGTTGTTTTAGAGTGTAACGCTTGCTTTTTAGCCTCCCAGAAAATACCAGCGCTATGGAATCCCATTAAAAAACTTCATTTTTATGAGTGCGGTTCTGACATTGCGTTACAGGCTAAAAGGCTTGCGGTACACCTATACCGACAAGACTTGTAATGGCTGCGGTGCTGTTTTAACGCTGACAATACCATATTTTTAGCGTTAAGAGCCGTAACACACAACTTGTAATCTAGGTGCATATTAGTTACTCTGACCTCACCCCAACAATCTCTTCCAGTGAAAATGTCTATAATAAATTAATATGGATGCTACTCAAACTACAAAATGAATGACTCCAAGTCATATCTTCTTCCAGTCACCCTTAATCACACAGATCTGAAAGCCTTTAAAGAATGATTCATGTTTAAGTAAAGTCCCAATCAATTAAACATCTGATTTATCAAGCAGCGGATGCATTCTTCCCCCAAAGTTTCCGGCACACCAGAAACTTAAGTTAAGAAGCAGCAGTCGTAAGATTGCTGCTCCTTAACTCATCCTCCACCTCTGAGGTGGCGGACAGCAATCATGTCTGATCAGGATGATTGACACCCCTTGCTAGTGGCCGATTGGTTGCGAATGGCAGGGGGCGGCATTGCAATGATAAATGCCGACAGCGTATGCTGCAGGCATTTATCGATATCGAATCATGTCTGCCCGCAAGTTGATAAATGGGCCCCTAGGTGTCTACTTGTCTGCATCATATACTCTTAAGCTTTCATTTATGGCCTGATGATATAAACCTTTCTGCTCAGACCACATGATATAAAATGATCCTCCAGCACTGCGAGATCCCTAGTGAGATACCAAAAAGTATTTTTTTGCTATACTTCTCCAAGAGGAATTTCCTGCACTTCTGTATGTGAAGGAGATACAAGCCCAGTGGAATATGCAATGAATGACATGAGAGTTTTGCTGCATTTACACATTTTATTAATTTATACTTCAGATTAAGTTTTATAACTTTTAAACTTTACACTTTCTATTTTGTATTTAAATACATATAGATTCTGTTCACAGCAGTGTAATTACAATTGTGATTTTACAAATTTGAATGATCCTTTCACAGTTTCTGTGTAACATTCACAAATTAGACTAAAACCTTGTATATTTATGTGTATCTTTTACAAATTATATTGCACTTTTATATTTGTTCTATTTAAAATATAGAACATCCTTACATTTTATGGCCCAATAATCAAAGATTCCCTAGTATGGAGAGTATGAACTTACTAAATTCTATAAGAGAGATGAGAGATGCCTTTCTTAGAAAGTAATGAGAATCTCTGGTATACAGAATTTTACAGGGGAGAGAGAAGAAAACACCTGGGAATGATATCAAGTCTGGGACTGATATTACCTTTTGCAGTAAATACACATTAACTTGTTGTTGCCACCAATTTAGTATATATTACTTTTCTGTTAGTTAAATAAGTGTATTTAGATTTTTGAGCAAATGTCACCTGCATACAGCTGGCAAAATAATTCAGTGAAATAAGGTTGTGTAAAATGCTTGCAACATTTCATAAGAAGTGTGATAGAGCATCAGACATATCATAAGGACTCTCCTGTTCAGCCCAGGGAACTCCCCTGTCCCTCCCACATTCTGAAACTGACAGTTTTTCATTTTTATTTTACAATAGAGCAAATACAAATTGCAATGTAATTTTTAAATTAACACAGAAACTCTCAAAACATAATAAGAATTTGTAAAATCACCTAATCTGAAGTGTAAAGTAAGATAAAATACAAAGCACAAAGTGTAAGTGTAAGTAAACTTGCATGACATGCTGTATGCTTTATGGGAGGCGTGCCTTATCTCTCTGGGACTTACAGGTTCCCCCTTTTTCCTTAAGCATTGAGGCCTCGAAAGTGCTACGAGGTGGCAAGATATTTGAAGGGATCCGCCGTTATGTCGAGCGAGCTTTTCGGAATATTCCAAGCTCCCGAAATAGGCACAATGCCAAGAGGTGTTTACTATACACACCATTGGTCAGCGATGCTGGCTTAGGCAAGACACAGCCTCACTGACCATATTAGTGATGTATAGTATTTGATCCCTTGGGATAACTGCCGTCTGCCTAACCACTAATCCTGATGGCAAACTAACACTGAACTGATAAACATCTAAACCGCCACATACCCACTGCCAGTCTTTCACTATTAACCTGTAAACTGCCGCATACCCACCGCAGGTACTAACCATTAACCCCTATGCCACCACATACCCCTCACAAGTCCTAACTATTAACCTATAAACCACCACATACCCACCACAAGTGCTATTAACCCCTATGCTGCCACATACCCACCACATGTCTCTAACTATTAACCTATAAACTGCCACATACCCACCACAAGTCCTTACTATTAACCACTATCTCGCCACATACCCACCGCAAGCCCTAACTATTAACTTTCTTTGCCGCCATAAACCCACCGCAAGTCCTAACTATTAACCCCCTATGTCACCATAAACTCCAAACACAAACTAACCTAACACCTTACCCTTTCTAAACTAAACCCCTAAGTTAAAATATTAAAAAAATCTAAGTAAAAAACCTAAACCGAAAAACCCCAAACAAAATCTAAACCTACTCTACCTAACACCTAACCCCCCTTTAAACTAAAACATCTAAGTTAAAAATAATTTAAAAAAATCTAACTAAAAAAAAATTAAATTAAAAAGACATTAACTGAAAAAAATAACACCTAACCCACCCTATACCTAACACTAAACTACATGCACCATAAAATAAAATAAAACTAAACTCTAACTCTAAAATAAATTACAATAGCGCTTAAAAGGGCCTTTTGTAGGATATGCCCTAAATTGATCTTAGCTCTTTTGCAACAAAACCCCCACCTATATTAAAGTAACTCCCCACCCCCCAAAATAAAAACAATCTAACTGTAAAAACCTAGCCTAAGAAATAAAAGTCAAAATAAAAAACCCACCCCAAAAAAACCCTATCTAACCCCAAAAGTTTTACTCATATCTGATGGAGTCTCTGACTCTTTTCTATCCGACATTGGGGTCATCTCCATCCAAGGTCCAGGCCTGGGGGCCTATCTTCACTGCGGCGGAGAAGGACTACTGCTGCCTATTCTGCCGACTCTGCTCCGCACCTTCTTTTCATCGGTTCTCCTCGAGGATCCCTGCCGCACACTCAAATCCTGGAAGCACGGAACCCAAATATATAGGGATACCCCTTAATTCTTAATGGCTGATATCAAATTAGTCAATGCCTCCGGTGGTCGGCAACCAGCGTTTTAGCGCATCTCTGTGACATAGCATCTCTAGCGACATAGCTTCATAGTTATAATAAGGAGGTTTAATATTTATAGTATAATTTATTATATAGATAGCTATTTTTTGACAGTAAGCAGTTAGATGGGCGTTAAAAGTTACATCAGTGTAGGCAGTATTAGGGACTTAGCTGGGCATTTGGGGGGGGTGTAGGTCAGGCATGACATAGGTGTAGGCGGTCAGGGGGAGTTAGTTGCCGGTGCAGGGGGAGTGTAGGTTAGCCGTGACATAGGTGTAGGCAGTCAGTGGGAAAAAGCAAAGTGGAGCAGGGGGAGTGTAGGTTAGGCATGACGTAGTTATAGGCGATTAGGAGGAGTTAGCAAGGCATGCTAGTCGGAGTAGCCTGCACTTTGCTTTGAACACATCAACACAAGATCAATATGTTCAAAGCAGTAAAATGCAGATGATCAGCGATGTTGGAGATATGGGCGGTGATGTCACACTCCCATTGACTTCTGTGGGAGAGACATCGACACTCAGTGGCTTTGCTCGGACACGCCCTTTTTTAAAAACTATTCCGATGGACCACTGGCATCGCAGCCCAATGAGGCAATTAAAGCAGTTTCCAGACAGTCACTCGATGTTTTGAAATACAGGGTCTGAGTGAGTTCAGCCCCTGTGAAGTCTGCACTAAAATTTCTCTCCAAGAAGAAGAATCTTTTATCATCAGGCCCTTAATTACAAAAACGTACTAAAAAAATATACAGACATAATTACAGACAGGGTTACATAAACATTTATCATGGATAGGGTGAATACAGGCTATTAAAATGATTATATTATATAGAACTATACCTTTTTTAAACCATGCCTAGCCCAGTACCACAAAACTACAATCAGTTATACATGATTTTGTCTGTAAAGGGAAACACCCTAGACTGTACAAAATATATTATACAGACCTAGAGAAAAAGGGGGACCTTTATAACATATTACAAAGGGGCTATTATTATACAATGCATAGTGAAATGGTGCAAATGACCAGACCCTAAATAAGTAATTGCCTTGGAGCATGATTTAAGAATTTGTACACTTGGGGGCACTTGCTGGATACCTAAAATGTTATATCTCCTTCACCCCATCCCCACTCATACCACTGAGGGATAACACTCCAACGCTGTCTACTCCAACTTCGATTGAACCACTATCTATTCACAGATCTATTCCTTTTGATGTTTTACTCTCAAGTGGGGAAACTCAACTTACAGGTTGAAATAGAAGAGTTGATGTATGAATTCTTTAATAACTGGTTCAGAAACTCTCAATTAGCACATTTTATTCACTCCCATGCAGGTAAAAGCAATGTAATGACACAATTAACTGCTTCTAATTACTGTGTCATACCTTATCTATGTGCCCTTAATATATAAACATCTCACAGATTGTCTTATTGATTTACCTCCTTCAAATATCACTAACTGGGAAAAGGAGCTGCACTTACCTCTGGGAGGAACAAACTGGGTTCTCATTCTAAAAACAGTGGCAAAGTCCTCCACTTCAATTAATATAATTGAAACTTATACCAAACTACTCACCAGGTGGTTTTGGTTGAGTAAAATTTTCCCAGGGACACCTAGTGATTGCTAGAGAGGTTTTACAGTAACAGGTTATCTGGCCCATATATGGTGGACATGCTCACATGCTACACCCTTTTGGGAAACTGTCCAAAATGAGCTGTATAAAGTCCTATCCTGCAAACACCCTCTAGACTCTTTATTATTATTCCATAAAAAATATGGATACAGTTGAATCACATCCTTTTTAGTGCAATCCAACTTATCCCTAGAAAATGGAAATATGCCTCTGTCCCCTCCCTTTCAGAATGGCTAGCATAAGTGAATGATACTATCCTCCTAGAGATTTACTCTATATGGTCAGATCCCAAAACCACACATATGACTTTTAAAATTTATTTGGGAGGAATAAACCAACACTTATAGACTTGCACCTCTGAGATAGGACACCCTGGATGGGTATACAGTATTGTGAAATTAAGAACTATTGGACATTATATCCCTAAATGTAACTATCTTTTTATTTACCTATTTTATCTATTGTATGCATAAGCTCTTTATTATTCCAAATAACAATATTGTGTATTGCTTTAATTTTTTCTTCTTGGTATGTATTGTATCTTGAATTTTATCTCTCTGTTTATAAAATTAACTTTTCAATAAAATATTAAAACACAAACAAAAACACATTTAGATTTAATGAAATACATTTTGTGACAATACATATCCATGTGGGTTGGTCAAGAAATACATGTATTTTCACATTTAGACATTCAATAAATATAGACTTTCAGAGCATCACCACAACTCATAATTCCCCCAAATGAACACGTATTGCATGCCAATTAGGTGAGAAACACATGAAGATTTGTAATTTGTCAATTAATAATACCTTTTGGACTATACTACAAGTAAATAATGTGTGGCCAGCTTGAGAGAATTTGTAGAGAAAAATGTCAGAAAATCCCTAATTCCAAGTTTGCAACGCTCATCGCATCATACCCAAAATGATCACTGCCAAAGGTTCCTCAACTAAGTACTGAGTTAAGGGTCTGAATACTTATGTCAATGTGATATTAAAAAATACTTAGCACACCAAAATGCTTCAAAAAGTAATAGTATATTTAATGTTAATATGAATGTCAATAGATCATAACAACAGTAGTATAAATACCATCAGAAAATGTATACACAAAACCAATATTGTGAGAGGTCCCTAACCTATCCTCATTCAAACTTGCATACAGCATACACCCGCATCCATAACAATTCCCCTTAGGTGTCCCTAAGGAGAAGAAAATGTGTCTTTACCAAAAAAAAATCACAGAACAATGATGTGAATAAATAGTGTAGGGGCTTAGAAGCAATACTTTGTAATCCACATGTATTGCAACAGTATATCAAGCTTGATTGTAGCTCATTAAGGGCTCCAAAAAAATGATAACTATGTAATCTAAATGTACTGTAACAATATGTCAAGCTTGATTGTAGCTCATTACAAAAATTTTGCTGCCCAGCTGTACAGAAACCATATGAAACCACCATATATCTAGGAAACTCCTCTCATTCTAGGTCTCACACCCCTTATAGGCAAGATGGATACCAGAGACCTATTCCATATACCAAAATTCCTAGTCCGTAAAACTAGTGACCTCGTCACCGGACTATATGTTAGCCTCTACAGTTAGCGAGTGGTGCAAATATTGCTTAAACGTATTTCCTAAGCAAATCACAGTTCAAATTGTAACACAAGATAACGAGTCATCTGCACGAATGAACTTGTATATTGTGTAGGCTTGTAATATGACAGTCCCTGTAGTAAACAGAGATTATACTTGCTGATACTCTGTCGGCTTTCTGTAGGATAACGCTCAGTAAGCGTGAGATTCTGCACAAAAGTTCTGCATGTAATGCCTGTTAGAGGCTGTTAGAAACACAGCACAAAATAGCAGGGAGTCCCATGTATATGGTGAGTTTGAAAAAGATCGCCTTGGTAAAACACTCTGACTCGCATTTCGGGACTCCGCCCTTTCTCAAGGAATATGTCACGTCATAGTGTTCACTGACTCTTGTAGTTCATCTCTCGCTTGTAAATGGATCACAAGTAACACACCTTTAATTCGTATGTGTCATATCCACAAATACTCTAACTTAGTGAACACTAATATACACCACTCTATATACAAGAACGAAGTTCATGGCAATAACAATGAGCAAAGCAGCAGTGTATCTCAGATATTTCATTGCAAAATCACATTTCATTCTCAAACGTATCTCAATATGATACACAATATCTGCTAATAGATATCTATACCTATATTCAATTAGTGATATTCCCAAGATAGAGAATCTATCCATAAAGTGTTCATCTACACTCGACGCCATAATAGCGTCTATATATATATATATATATATATATATATATATATATATATATATATATATATATATATATATATATATATATAGTTAAAGCAGAACTAATTTAGAATAGTTGGAACTAGAAAAGCTATCCCTAAATAAAGAAAACCCAAGGTATATCTCT
This sequence comes from Bombina bombina, assembly GCF_027579735.1. Lineage (NCBI taxonomy): Eukaryota > Metazoa > Chordata > Amphibia > Anura > Bombinatoridae > Bombina > Bombina bombina. Next base: position 945,684,939 of record NC_069500.1, read on the forward strand.
ATTTAGACCCCTAGGGGTAAGTGTATCTAATTTCCTGAACCATTGGGCTTCTTTATGAAAAAGAGACTTTTGTCGATCCTCCCTCTTCTAGGAGGGGAGGCATAATCCACAATTTGAAACCTAAGTCGGCTGCTTTATGTTGTCTAATCCGATCCCTAACACTCTGTGTGTTCTCGCCCACATATGCCAACCCACACGGGCATTTGATAACATAAATTACGTAACTTGAGTTGCAAGCATATGTTTTTTTAATATTAATCTTACATCCATTGTGTGAATGTGTTACATAATCACCTTTAATGAGGAAATTGCATTGTGCACAACTATAACATGGGAATGAACCTTTTTTTCTGTAGGGGTAAGGTCGGATTTTACCCCTATTACTATGGAATATAGAGTTGAGGGCCAGACAGATAGCTCACAATGCTAAGGCACTGTGGCTGAACTCTGTAGCGACCCAAGGGTTGCAGGTTCGATCCCCGGGGAGGTCTACTCAGCCTTTCATCCTTACGAGGTAGATAAAATGAGCAGCGCCTTGAGACCCTTACGGGTGATTAGCCGCGCTTTACAAGTACCCAATTCATACATACATACACACAGAGAGTGAGCTTTCTTGACACTATGGTTATTAAAAAAGGTAACACTTTGGAATGTGGCATTTTCTGTAAAGCCACAGACAGAAATAACATATTACTGTATGATAGCTTTCATCCACCAGCCATGATTAAAAGTTTACCCTACAGTCAATTACTGTAAGGGTTACTGTGCCTTTAATTCGTTCTTTCTTCTGATTGGGTACTTCCCCTTTAAATAGTTAGAACAACTAAGCATCATTGCTTAGTTATTCTAATCCGTTCCTTTGAACACCTGAGTACCAAGCCTCATTCTCATACCTGCAAGGTGAAACTTTCATCGCTGCTCGAGTAAGCTGCACCATTCTCAGCTCTCCTTCCCAGGACAGGATTCCTTCCAGTCATCCTCCATCTAACAACTATAAGTATACTGACCTGGCAAGCTTTAACTAACTTTATTATTTCTTCAGCAAGTGTTTACCCGTTTTTTCGTTATTATTATTCTTTTCTGCAATTGAACTACAGCTCCCAGAATTCCACCGGACTGAAACCGGAACTTCCTGTTTACACTACTCAGCATCTCAGCTCAGCACTAAACCGCATTGCTAACAGGCAAAAGGGAGAACTCTCTATGGGATAAGGTAGTAAATGTGACTAATCTCTGGAAGTACCATACTTAGCTGGGGAATAACATTCATATTCTTATTTTGCTATTTCGTAGTTTTAATAATCTTGTCTCTGCCTTCTAATTATAACAATTGTGGTTATCGAAGTTACCTCTGCAATATTGAACTCCTCAAAAGTTATCAATACTGCATTTCCTCTTGCCTCTCAATTCTGATGATTAGACCTTTTTCCTGCTACATAATAATTTTGCTGCACATTCTTATTTAACTCTTTATTAAACCATATAAAGTTTGGTTTTATTTCACAATCATTCTAGATAAATTCACTGCTGGATCAGATTGCCTTACAGTTATTGGGTATTCATTACCAGCAGTGAGACATACATATTATAATTCATCCTTAACTTGCTTTCGTTATATATTGCCTTACATAATATTACAAACAGTATCTGTAATTGTGTTCCTTTATTGGATAAACCTTACAATTACTGAGAGCAAGTGGATCGGGACAGATCCTTTACAGGATCAGTTGAGATTAGAATAGATGGCAGATAAGTTCAAAGCTAGGAGTTATCCTGAGAAAGTCGTGCAGGATAATCTAGTTAGAGTACAACAGATAGACAGAGAAACATTGCTAGCTCCTAGACAGAAAACTGAGCTTCAATACTTTGTACCATTGGTCACACAATATAGCTTACATAGTAGAAAACTGAGATCTATGATATCTAAGCACTGGTACTTGTCACAAGAGGATCCCCACACATTGGAAGTATTTAAAAACCCTCCACTTTTTCTTATAAAAGGAATAGGAACCTGAGGGATGAATTTGTTAAGGCTGATTTAGGTTCTACAAATCCGACCTTACCCCTACAGAAAAAAAAAGGTTCATTCCCATGTATAGTTGTGCACAATGCAATTCCCTCATTAAAGGTGATTATGTAACACATCCACACAATGGATGTAAGATTAATTTTAAAAATACACATACTTGCAACTCAAGTTACGTAATTTATGTTATCAAATGCCCGTGTAAGTTGGCATATGTGGGCGAGAACAGACAAAATAAAGCAGCCATCAATAATGAAGATTACGATGTCCCAGTTGTTTTTCATTTTCTGAGTCATTTGCATAATAAGAGTCAACTTAGGTTTCAAATTGTGGATGATGCCCCCTCCCCTCCTAGAAGGGGGTGGATAGACAAAAGAATCTTTTTCGTAAAGAAGCCCAATGGATCAGGAAATTAGATACACTTACCCCTAGGGGTCTAAATAGAGATATACCTTGGGGTTTCTTTACTTAAGGATAGCTTTCCTAGTTCCAACTATTCTAAATTAGTTCTACTTTAACTATATATATACAGGGAGTGCAGAATTATTAGGCAAGTTGTATTTTTGAGGATTAATTTTATTATTAAACAACAACCATGTTCTCAATGAACCCAAAAAACTCATTAATATCAAAGCTGAATAGTTTTGGAAGTAGTTTTTAGTTTTTTTTTTAGTTATAGCTATTTTAGGGGGATATCTGTGTGTGCAGGTGACTATTACTGTGCATAATTATTAGGCAACTTAACAAAAAACAAATATATACCCATTTCAATTATTTATTTTTACCAGTGAAACCAATATAACATCTCAACATTCACAAATATACATTTCTGACATTCAAAAACAAAACAAAAACAAATCAGTGACCAATATAGCCATCTTTCTTTGCAAGGACACTCAAAAGCCTGTCATCCATGGATTCTGTCAGTGTTTTGATCTGTTCACCATCAACATTGCGTGCAGCAGCAACCACAGCCTCCCAGACACTGTTCAGAGAGGTGTACTGTTTTCCCTCCTTGTAAATCTCACATTTGATGATGGACCACAGGTTCTCAATGGGGTTCAGATCAGGTGAACAAGGAGGTCATGTTATTAGATTTTCTTCTTTTATACCCTTTCTTGCCAGCCACGCTGTGGAGTACTTGGACGCGTGTGATGGAGCATTGTCCTGCATGAAAATCATGTTTTTCTTGAAGGATGCAGACTTCTTCCTGTACCACTGCTTGAAGAAGGTGTCTTCCAGAAACTGGCAGTAGGACTGGGAGTTGAGCTTGACTCCATCCTCAACCCGAAAAGGCCCCACAAGCTCATCTTTGATGATACCAGCCCAAACCAGTACTCCACCTCCACCTTGCTGGCGTCTGAGTCGGACTGGAGCTCTCTGCCCTTTACCAATCCAGCCACGGGCCCATCCATCTGGCCCATCAAGACTCACTCTCATTTCATCAGTCCATAAAACCTTAGAAAAATCAGTCTTGAGATATTTCTTGGCCCAGTCTTGACGTTTCAGCTTGTGTGTCTTGTTCAGTGGTGGTCGTCTTTCAGCCTTTCTTACCTTGGCCATGTCTCTGAGTATTGCACACCTTGTGCTTTTGGGCACTCCAGTGATGTTGCAGCTCTGAAATATGGCCAAACTGGTGGCAAGTGGAATCTTGGCAGCTGCACGCTTGACTTTTCTGAGTTCATGGACAGTTATTTTGCGCCTTGGTTTTTCCACACGCTTCTTGCGACCCTGTTGACTATTTTGAATGAAACGCTTGATTGTTCGATGATCACGCTTCAGAAGCTTTGCAATTTTAAGAGTGCTGCATCCCTCTGCAAGATATCTCACTATTTTTTACTTTTCTGAGCCTGTCAAGTCCTTCTTTTGACCCATTTTGCCAAAGGAAAGGAAGTTGCCTAATAATTATGCACACCTGATATAGGGTGTTGATGTGATTAGACCACACCCCTTCTCATTACAGAGATGCACATCACCTAATATGCTTAATTGATAGTAGGCTTTCGAGCCTATACAGCTTGGAGTAAGACAACATGCATAAAGAAGATGATGTGGTCAAAATACTAATTTGCCTAATAATTCTGCACTCCCTGTATATATATATATATATATATATATATATATATATATATATATATATATATATATATAGACACAATTATGGTGTCGAGTTTAGATGAACACTATATGGATAGATTCTCTGTTTTGGGAATATCACTAGTTTAATATAGGTATAGATATCTATTAGCAGACAGTGACATATGATTTTGCAACAATATATCTGAGATACACTTCTACTTTTCTCATTTTTATTGCCATGAACTTCGTTCTTGTATATAGAGTGGTGTATATTAGTGTTCACTAAGTTAGAGTAATTGCGGGTATGACACATACAGATAAAAGATGTGTTAATTGTGATCCAATCACAAGCGAGACATGAACTACAAGAGGCAGTGAACACTATGACGTGACATACTCCTTGAGAAAGGGGGGGTCCCAAAACGCGCGTCAAAGTGTTTTACCAAGGCGGTCTTTTTCAAACTCACCATATACATGGGTCTCCCTGCTATTTTGTACCGTGTTTCCAACAGTCTCTAACACACGTTACATGCAGAAGTTTGATGCAGAATCTCACGCTCACTGAGCATTATCCTACAGGAAGCTGGACAGAGTATCAGCAAGTATCATCTCTGTTTACTACAGGAACTATGATATTACAAGCCTGCACAATATACATGTTCATATGTGCAGATGACTCGTTATCTTGTGTTACAATATGAAGTGTGATTTGCTTAGGAAATACATTTAAGCAATATTTGCACCACACACTAACCGTGTATAGAGGCTAACATATAGTCCAGTGACGAGGTCACTAGTTTTACGGACTGGGAATTTTGGTATATGGAATAGGTCTCTGGTATCCATCTTGCCTATAAGGGTTGTGAGACCTAGAAGGAGAGTAATTCCCTATATATTTGGTGGTTTCATATGGTTTCTGGACAGCTGGGCAGTGAACCTTTTGTAATGAGCTACAAACAAACTTGACATATTGTTACAATACATGTGGATTACAAAGTTAGCATTTTTTGGAGCCCTTAATGAGCTACACTCAAGCTTGATATACTGTTACAATACATGTGGATTACAAAGTATCACTTCTAAGCCCCTACGCTATTTATTCACATCATTATTCTGTGAATTTCTTTTTGGGAAAAGACACCTTTTCTTCTCCTTAGGGACGCCTAAGGGGAATTGTTATGGATGTGGGTGTATGCTGTATGCAAGTTTGAATGAGGATAGGTTAGGGACCTCTAACCATATTGGTGTTGTTGTGTATACATTTACTGATGTTATTTATACTACTGTTGTTATGATCTATTGACATTCATGTTAACTTTAAATATACTATTACTTTTTGAAGCATTTTGGTGTGCCGAGTATTTTTTAGTATTTTGTATTTGTGGGTATGTAGGCGATACTTTACTCTTGCACCCAATTTTTGAAATCTGATGATATATTTTCTTTCTATATTTGAGTAGTGCTGTTATTTTTTGTATGTTTAGATTATGTCAATGTGATATTTCATTTTTTTCTTTTCTTTTTAAAAAAATTGCAGTTGTTAATCATCTGTTATTTTTGCTTTTTATTATGGGGTATGAAGTATAGATTTATGTTAACAAATAATCTAAACCATTGCAGCATAAGGCTGTAACATAACATGTTAAAAAAATGAAGGGGTCTGAATACTTTCCAAATGTACAGGGAGTGCAGAATTATTGTTCTCAATGAACCCAAAAAACTCATTAATATCAAAGCTGAATAGTTTTGGAAGTAGTTTTTAGTTTGTTTTTAGTTATAGCTATTTTAGGGGGATATCTGTGTGTGCAGGTGACTATTACTGTGCATAATTATTAGGCAACTTAACAAAAAACAAATATATACCCATTTCAATTATTTATTTTTACCAGTGAAACCAATATAACATCTCAACATTCACAAATATACATTTCTGACATTCAAAAACAAAACAAAAACAAATCAGTGACCAATATAGCCACCTTTCTTTGCAAGGACACTCAAAAGCCTGCCATCCATGGATTCTGTCAGTGTTTTGATCTGTTCACCATCAACATTGCGTGCAGCAGCAACCACAGCCTCCCAGACACTGTTCAGAGAGGTGTACTGTTTTCCCTCCTTGTAAATCTCACATTTGATGATGGACCACAGGTTCTCAATGGGGTTCAGATCAGGTGAACAAGGAGGCCATGTCATTAGATTTTCTTCTTTTATACCCTTTCTTGCCAGCCACGCTGTGGAGTACTTGGACGCGTGTGATGGAGCATTGTCCTGCATGAAAATCATGTTTTTCTTGAATGATGCAGACTTCTTCCTGTACCACTGCTTGAAGAAGGTGTCTTCCAGAAACTGGCAGTAGGACTGGGAGTTGAGCTTGACTCCATCCTCAACCTGAAAAGGCCCCACAAGCTCATCTTTGATGATACCAGCCCAAACCAGTACTCCACCTCCACCTTGCTGGCGTCTGAGTCGGACTGGAGCTCTCTGCCCTTTACCAATCCAGCCACGGGCCCATCCATCTGGCCCATCAAGACTCACTCTCATTTCATCAGTCCATAAAACCTTAGAAAAATCAGTCTTGAGATATTTCTTGGCCCAGTCTTGACGTTTCAGCTTGTGTGTCTTGTTCAGTGGTGGTCGTCTTTCAGCCTTTCTTACCTTGGCCATGTCTCTGAGTATTGCACACCTTGTGCTTTTGGGCACTCCAGTGATGTTGCAGCTCTGAAATATGGCCAAACTGGTGGCAAGTGGCAACTTGGCAGCTGCGCGCTTGACTTTTCTCAGTTCATGGGCAGTTATTTTGCGCCTTGGTTTTTCCACACGCTTCTTGCGACCCTGTTGACTATTTTAAATGAAACGCTTGATTGTTCGATGATCACGCTTCAGAAGCTTTGCAATTTTAAGAGTGCTGCATCCCTCTGCAAGATATCTCACTATTTTTGACTTTTCTGAGCCTGTCAAGTCCTTCTTTTGACCCATTTTGCCAAAGTAAAGGAAGTTGCCTAATAATTATGCACACCTGATATAGGGTGTTGATGTCATTAGACCACACCCCATCTCATTACAGAGATGCACATCACCTAATATGCTTAATTGGTAGTAGGCTTTCGAGCCTATACAGCTTGGAGTAAGACAACATGCATAAAGAGAATGATGTGGTCAAAATACTCATTTGCCTAATAATTCTGCACTCCCTGTATATTAGTAATATTGTGCTTCAACATTGCTGGAGTGCAATCAATAGCGCTTTTTATATTGTGCTCATATTACAAGATAAACGTTACTTTTAGCACTCAAGCGATAGCCTAAGGCACAATAACATCTTCATTTCAGATAGACCTAAGTGCCTTACATAATAGACTTCTATGTGGGAAGGGTGCAGTAAAATTCATGTAGGATATAGCACGAGTAATAAGTCAAGTGTGCACAAGTAGTAGATTTCTTCATGTAGTTCTGGCTATACTATTAATAATACAAGTTTACTTCAAGTCTTAAAAAGCTCTAAATATTAAGGGCCAGATTGTAAGTGGAGCACAAAATATCGCTTCCGCTAAAGCAATATTTGCGCTCCATTTTGTAATACCAGCTCATGCAAATCTGCTCTGGTTTTACAGGTGAGGAGCAATGCTAACGCCACCTCGCGTCTGCATTGCACGGAAGCATTGCGCGCATAAGTGCGTGCTTTCATAGGCTTCAATGGGAGTCTTGTTTTCATGGCATGAGAAACAGCATGAGAACTAGCACAGTGAAGGGGTAAGTTAAGCAAATGTAAATATATAAGTATATGCTTCAATAGATTTGTGTTTATATGTGTATATACACCTATTAACACATATATATATGTATATAAGCATATGCATATATATTTACAAGGATCACACAGTTCCCATAGACCGCTATGGAAAGGTACTTTTTAGTGCTGCCGACTTTAGCCCCAAAAACTACTAACTGCAGTTTTGATTTTTTTTTTTTTTTTAAATGCTTCATTTGTTTTTGTTTTTTAAAAAAAAGAAAACTAACACTTAAGTTTGGGGGCAATTGGGGGCTGTTAAAAAATTAACCAGTGGTCTGACCTCTGGTTAATTTTTGAAGCTTGCGGTAGCAATAACCAGCCACTTGTAATGGCTGGTTATTTATCACGTGCCCGCAAACAGGCACATTTTCCCGTTTGCAGGTGCGCGATAAATTTGCGCTCCACTTGTAATCTTGCCCTTAATCAGTATTTTGGATTACGCTTGAGCACAACACTTAACTCACTTGTAGTACATGCACAAACAGCGTGCTTATACCGCTACATACGATATGCATTAAAAGTATAGGGTACGATAAGATGCTTTGATTAAAATATTTAATCATCAACTTTTAATACCAAATTGTGCTTTATTCTTTTAGTGAGGTTTTGCAAAAGAAATGCACCCTGCTCTGTCAATTGCGCTCCACTTGAATTCAAACTCCTTTTGTAAGTAAAAAATGTATTATTTCTGCTGTTACATATCATCTTGAATAGCTAGTGTCCATATTTCACACAAATTTACCTCTATGATTGATTTTTAATATGCCTTACTGTCATAACCTGGCAGGGTCTTAAGACCAACATAGTTGCTGCAGCCATTTTTCTTTTTACCTTGTTAAATGGCATTTCTTTTTGTTTTATATATACATAATTTTACAGTCAATAGAGCCCTGCATAAAAACTTCATTTTTTAAAAAAATCAATCAAATGCATAATTTGTTATTTGCAGCTTTGATAATCCACAGCAGTCAAGAAGACACTCCTGATTTCCCTTGGAGTGACTAATCAGAGGCCTATTTAAATTAGCTCCTGCACTAGTGTAAGTAAACAGTGTTTATCATGCAGTAATGTCTTGTAAATGTCAGCATGCTTAAATATGCAGGGCACACTCCAGTCTCCCTGATAGGTGTGGAAGAGTACAATTTGCAGAGGTCAATTAAAGAAAAAGCAGGAAATAATAAACATGCTTTGTATTTTTACCATGCTTAAAGTTCATACTGATTTTATGAGATTTAAAAAAATCATGTAAACCTTAATTTGTATATTTTATCATAATTTAATAACAACCCAAAAAAATCTGACACCCTCATATCAATAACTAACATTATACCTAAATTGTTTTGGCCTATTATAATGATTGGTCCAGCGATGACTATTTTGAGCCTCTTTTGGCTAAGCTGCAGGAGTGTTTCACACAGTTTACATTTTCACCATACTCCTTGTCTGGTATTGATTTTTTGTGCTTTTTAGTATTGAGGTGGACAGGAATAACGTCAGCTAGGGTTGACACCTCAGCCATGTTTTCCTGGACACTTATGAGTTACTCATGCTTCAGGTGTGCAGAGAGGAACATAAATAGTGCTGTCCAGGTGCGCAGTGCGTGTTGTTGTCATCTGCACACCCTGCAGCAAGTGTAACTCATAAGTGTCCAGTAAAACATGGCTGAGGTGGTAACCTTAATGTCAGCCCTTCTCTTTTCAAATTGATTAATAACTTAGCCAGTGCAGTTACAGTTAATTCATTAGGATATTGGTGGATGATACGTTTTTAGCAGAGGATGGTTTGGCAAGAATGGAGCTCAAGGGATATGAAACACAATTGTTTTTCTTTAATGTTTCAGGTAGAGCATGCAATTGTAAGTAACGTTCTAGTTTACTCCAATTATCACATTTTCTTCGTTCTCTTGGTAGCTTTATTTGAAAAAATCAGGAATGTAAGCTTAGGAGCCAGCCCATTTTGGTTCAGCACCCTGGTAGTGCTTACTGATTGGTGGCTACAATCATTAGTGGTTTAATGTGGGGCTGTGCAAATTGAATTGATAGCAGTGAAATAAATATGGTGTATTACATTGAGGAAGTCACTGGGGGGGAAAACTTAGCCTGCCACTTCATTCTCTAGGATAAATGTGATAACAATCCGTCAAGCTATTTGGGCTGTACCAATGGCTGTTCTTTACCATAGACACCTATAGAATGTTGATAACTTACCCTTTCTACTTCTTAAAAATGTTTTGAAATGATTTACTTTTAAATTTCGATTTTAGAAGTTATAGCTCAAAATGAATGAAACACAAAGGTTTCAAACTATATTTATTATTGCGGCCTACAGGTAGATACATTTGAAAAAGCTGATTAATAACAGAAATGCTTGTCAAAGCTATGGCTGGATATATGTAGAGTTCCCACCACGGCCATGTTTTCTGGACAGTTATGAGTTACACATGCTGCAGGGTGTGCAGGGAGGAACATGAATAGTGCTATCCAAGGTCATTATTCATATGCTGTCCAGGGGCGCAATGCATGTTCCCCTCTGTACACCCTGTAGCATGTGTAACTCATAAGTGTCCAGGAAAACTGAGGCTGAGGTGGCAACCCTAGATACATGCCAAATACACATGTGTACTTTCAATCTTCAAAGATGGTAGCTTTCTTGAAGAGATTATTGTTATATTTTGTAAAGAATACATGGGGCATTTTCATGCCTGTGATAGGATACTTATTAATCTGTCTTGTACACAGTTTCAGGAGATAGGAAGACAGAAAACTTTGTCTAGTTTGTTCATATGTTAGTTAAACGTGAAATTATTTATTTTAGGGAGAGTTTCAGTTGCATTTGCCTCTAATTTAGTTAATTGCTCTTGGTTTAAAACTAGGATGTAGATATTTTAAAATAAGCAGCTCTAAATAAGAATTTAATTTACTTCTGCATAGGTGTTAAGCATAAACCAATTGCCCCTCAAGCTCATTTGCATATTTATTTAATTTGTTAATGCTTCTAGAATATCCTGAAATACAGTCAATTACATTTTAATTATTTAGATTTAGAATGATATATATTAACTCCATAAGTTGCTAATACTTGATGGAAATGTCTTTGCGAACTTCCTAGATAATGCTCATTGGCTGAGAGGTATTTCCTACTAATGACTGTTATCATCGTAACTGTATGCCAGTAAACATTACCATAAAGTAACTATCAGAAAATATGCACCTGTCAGCTAATGAGCATTAGTAGGAAGTATACAGCTGAAATTACTGTATTGGTTTATACTTCATTTAAAGGGACATAAAACCCAATTTCTTTTCATTCTTGTTTCTGTCAAAGCACACAATTTTATAAAAAAAGTCAGTGTACTTCTATTATCAAATTTACTTTGTTCTCATGGTATTCTTTGTTAAAGAGAAACCTAGGTAGGTAACATGCATATTTCTGGAACAGTACGTGACAGGAAACACTGCTGCCACCGACTGTCCTTACAAATGTATAACAGTTATGAAACTGCTGCTACCTATTGCTCAAGTCATGTGCACGCTCATACATCTTCCAACCTGCTTCTCAACAAAGGATAAAAAAGAATGAAGTCAATTTGATAATAGAAGTAAACTGGAATTTTTATAATACATTTTACACTCCGTCTGAATTATTTTTTTTTTTTTTTATATATCATTTTTCTTTATTGTTTTTTAACAACCATATAACATAAAAATATAATAATAATCAGACAATAACAACAAAATAAAAAATAGAGCATACATTTCTGGAAAACTGACCAAACAACATGTTCTCAGGATGTTCCAATCTCTATCCGACTGAATCTGGACTATCTATACTCTGATAGTGTATGAAAAAAAAAAAAAAAAAAAAGGGAAAGAAAGAAAATGGAGAAAAAGAAAATAAATAGTAAAAAGAATTCTCCTCTACTCGACTCCACTCTCTCCAGTCCCCACCTCTGGCAAGCTTCTGACATTATTATACCAGATACTGGGGAAATTTCCAGCCAAAATTTGTAGTTGGAAATACAGCGTCTCCTTGAATGGTCTGACCAACCTAATTTGGGTCTCTGTAGGGAATAATAAGATAAAATTTTTCCATTGCCTGAAGAACTCAGCTAAACGTGTATCTGTCGGATTTTGTAAATTTATCTGTTCATGGATAAACTGAATAAACAGAGCATTCTTAAGTTCTTTCAAATTCGGAGCGGTTTTAGCTTTCCATGCCCTCAATAGCATGTTACGACCCAGCATAATGATCTTATTAATTCATTTAACGTTTTCCGGAACAATTTGAGATTGCACCAAAAAAAGTACATCGATTACTTGTATATGATAGGCAAGTTTGAACTTTGAGCGTATCCAATATGCTACTTTCGACCAAAATTGTGAAATTTTAGGACAAGCCCAAAAACAATGTAGCAGGTCTGCCTTAGGGGAAGAACATTTAGGACATATGCTTGTTATCTTATACCACCTTGCCACTCTAGCAGGGGTCAAATAAGACATAAAGACAATCTTGATCTGCGATTCCTTCCATGACGTCAAAACCCAGCTTTTATCCATAAATTTAAATACATTCATTATAGTTTGACTATTTACTTCAGGCAAAACTTTACTCCACTTAGCTACTATATAATCTCTCTGTTCATTAGAAGATTTGATATTAAGATGCGCATAAAACGAAGCTATTGAATATATTCCCATTTTGAAACTATTAATTTGCGGTTGAAATGAAAGGGTCCAGTCGATTCCGTATTTTTGAATTAGTTCAAATATGAAATGCCTTAACTGCAAATAAGCATAGAATTCTTTGTTAGAGAGGCCGAATTGCTGTCTTAGCTCGGCAAAAGATAACAAAGTTGAATCTGTTTTAACTACTTGTGCCACATATATCAACCCTCTAGCACGCCAATCCCTGAAGATCACTGAACAGAGCCCTGGAACAAAATTTGGATTGCCTGTAATAGGTAAATATTTGGAAACATATGGCACATTATCTAAAGACACACAAAATTTCTGCCACGCAGATATGATGTTTCTGAATGTCACGAGTGTAAAAAGTGAAGAGGGTAAGTCGGTCATTGGGCAATGGAGAATAGCATCTAGTCTAAATGGCTTTACTAGCGCAGACTCCCAGGGAACTGCAGCAACCTGATCTTGTTCGGTTATCCAATCAATTGCCACTTTTACTCTAGCGACTAAACTATAATACTGCAAATTCGGTAAGACCAGCCCGGCCGCATCTTTGTTACATGTTAAGCGTATAGTCGAAATACGACTTCTAGTCCCCTTCCATAATAATTTTGTGCAAGCTTTATTATACTTCATTATATCGGCCTTCTTGATAGGCATTGGAATGTTTTGCATAAGATAAAATACTTTAGGAAAGAGAATGTTTTTTATAAGAGTCGCTCTGGCCGACAAGGAGATGGGTAGATTTATCCACCCATCTACCCGTTGCGCACACTCCTGAAAAAACTTACTGAAATTGAGCCTATACCAGTCCTCCGGATTTGTGCTTAATTTAATGCCAAGATACAAAATTTGAGATGTTTCAGAAAACGGGTGCATAATATCTTGCTGTTTTTTATTAACCCATAAAAGATCTGATTTGGCAAAATTGATTTTGTACCCCGAGATTGCGCTGAAAAGTTCTGTAGATTCTAATAATAAGGCAAGACTGCGGGGGGCGGAGCTTGGCTGCTTAAATCGAGAGCTCCGGTGTGTCAGGGACTTTCAAAGTATAAATACTTATGTTACTGTGACCGATAATTGGAAGAAACCGGAGGGAACAACTGTTTAAAGTGCCAGGAATGAAGCGGTAACTTTATTTCATACAGGGACCGTGACTTTGGCGGTGCGGGACACAGAAGAGAGAGAGAGGAGACTGCCTAATTTAGGCCTATCAGTAAAAACAGCACACACACGAGAGCGATAAGCCCTATAATACCAGTCACTCACCCGCTACTCTCACCTCCATCCCGGATGCGACTCCAGCTTACAGATAGAGGTGCGTCATAACCCCAGGCCAGAAAAAATCCCAGGATGAAGCCGTTTGTGTGCACGCACTTATACCACTCAAGGACACGCTGAGCCACGCTGGGCCTTATAACTTTAATGCGGGACTAATGCACAAATACCAGCTCTCTGCCTCATCTCCCTCAGTTTTACAGTTGAGAACCGGTGAGACTTATTTATAATTATATATGTAAAAAGCGCAGAGGGCGAACTCTAATATAAAGAGTAATTGGATATCATTTGTGTGTTGCCTTGTAACCGGAATATAACAACAAACACTTCCAAGACACATTGTCACACATAAAACTGTCTCACTATGGCTGCAAGGAAGGGCATTAAGCCTCATAAACAACTAAAGTCACTGGGGAAGGAGCACTCTGTGAGTTCCTTTTTCTCAGCCTCAGAACACAAAAGATCCTCACCGACAAAACACCTCAGAGAGCAATCATCCCCCAGTTCACTGCTGGAGGATGAAATTTCACAAGACCAAGAAACATCTACAAATGTGCCTATGTCTCTACTGTCTTCTCTGGCATCAAAGCAGGATATAGCAGACATTGTCAGGACCTGCATGAGAGAGGAAATGGCGGAAATTAAGCAGGACATACACCCTCTGGGTTTTAGAGTGGAAGCCATTGAAGATCAGTTAGAACTGGTTAAGGAGGAGATTGCAAGCATACAGGATCAAGTAACCTCTCAAGCTGACATTATTGAAGATCTTAGTGACAAACTTGAAGACCTTGAAAACAGGGGTCGGAGAAAGAACCTTAGAATCAGGGGAATTCCCGAGTCAGTGCCACCAAAAGATTTCTATACTTATTTTGCAGCCTTGTTTGCCCACCTAAAAGGATCACAACAGCCGGTTGATATGCCTTGGGACAGAGCCCACAGAGCTTTAAGGCCAAGACCCCCAGACACAGCGCCGCCCAGAGATGTCATTATAAAATTTAAATGCTTTATGAATAAAGAAGAAATCTTGACATTATCTAGAAAGAATCAACCTATACGCTTCAGAGGGACTGTTCTGCAATTCTACGCCGATCTGTCCCCGAGGACTTTACAAAGACGCAGAGAGCTGGCGCCTCTAACTAAGCTGTTGAGAGATAAGAAAATCTTATACCGTTGGGGATTCCCCTTTCATCTGTATGTGTTGCGAGATACAAGGAAACTAATATGCAGGAAAGTCTCAGAAGTCCCAGAATTCTGCAAGGCCTTAGACCTGGATCCACCAGACTTTTCATCAGATGATAATCAGCAACACACACCACCAAGAAGAGAGAAAAGGCTACAAACAGAGAGATGGCAGCAAACATCCTCAAGGGCAAGCAAGAAACTTTCCTCACAAGGCGCCCCACCAGAAAAAAGACGGGCGAACAATGCAGTTATTGAAGACGGGACTTGATTAAATCCCACACAGGATTACAGACTTTGAGGAACTGTCCAAAAAGGATGGGTAACTAATTATAGACTCTGTCTGGGTTATCCCAGCATGAATAAGTTTTGTGTGGTGGGTTTTGAATGTTTACTTAAACTTATATAGAGTTAGTTTAACATAATGTTATAATACGGTTCTACACAAACTTCACCCCTGGCTCCTTGTAGGGTATTATATTTAATTTTGTCCCTCATTTCATCTATTATAAACACTATACGGAGGGATGAAATGACGTTCCTACATTGCAGTTAGATACGAAATGGGATCACTGTAATTTATATCATCGACCCTGACCCCCCTCTAGAGTAAGGTCCCGTGGTTAAACATGGTTCCAATGCCTGCCCCCAGATATAGGGTAGGCATCAACTCTTTTTTTTGGTTAGCTATATATTTGTTAAGTTTCAGTTTGTTATATTATTTTATTTCTCTAATGTGTTCATATTGTCTGCAAATTAGATACCGAAGTAAGGTAATAACAATGCATATGGTAAGATATTGTACATGGTGTGTCTCATCGAAACCTAATATACTACTTGTAAATGGATACTCCTAACAAAACACTTAAATTTATCACGCAAAATGTAAAGGGTCTTAACTCCCCGGCCAAAAGATCTGTGGCAATGTCTGATTTTCATAAAAGAAAAGGGGATATTTTATTCCTACAAGAGACGCATTTTAAGCGCTCTCACGAGCCAAAATATATGAGCTCTAACTATAATCGACATTTCCACAGCTCCGGCACTTCAAAAAAGTGTGGTGTAAGTATCTTGATACACAAGGTCATATCTTTTCAACATATCCAAACATACACTGATTTAGAAGGCCGATTTCTGGCAGTCTTCGGATTATTATATGGTAGACCGGTTACATTAATTAATCTCTATGCACCTAACACCCAACAACTTCCCTATTTTAGGAAAACATTTAGACGCATACTGGATATAGCTAAAGGATTAATCTTTATAGGGGGGGATCTTAACATTCCCATAAACCCAGGGATGGACAGCTCTAACCCAAACCCCAGCACATCTAAACGTACACTTAAACACTTATGGAAAATAATGAGAGATTACAATTTCTATGACATTTGGAGATTTATTAATCCAGACAAAAGGGAATACACTTTTTTTTCTTCCCCAAATAAGACATATAGCCGATTAGACTACCTGATCACCAATCAAATAGGGCTGGAACATATAAAAAACTCTGGGATCACTCATACAGTATGGTCGGATCACTCGGCCGTATATTTTGATATTGCATGGCCTAATACCCCTGTTACCCCATACATATGGAAGCTAGATGATTCCTTATTAAAAGGAGAGGTACAACTCACTAAGACTCAGAAAGCACTACAGGAATATTTTCTCTTTAATTCTACGGGGGATACCGACCCAATTACAGTTTGGGAAGCACATAAGTGTTTTATGAGAGGGGAATTCATGAAGAGAAAAGCCCAATTCAGAAGATTAGATAGGCAGAAATACTTAGACCTCACCTCAAGATTATCGGATTTAGAGCATAAACACAGATTAAATCAGGACGACCCAGACGTGACCCAATCACTCCAGGACACTAGAAAAGCACTTCATGATATGTTATTACAGGAATATACAGATACCAGATCCAAAGTTAGACAGAGATTTTATTATGAAGGCAATAGGGCAGGTAAACTCCTAGCTAGGGCACTAAAAATTAAAAAACTAAAAACATTTATACATGAGATAAAAACACCTAAAAACACTAAAGTTTATTCCACCAAAGATATCCTCCTACAATTCGAGGACTATTACACACAACTATACAATATTAAGCAAGAAACAGACAGCTTGTTTGCTGCCATAGACATGCAAACTTACCTGCAAGCACTTCCCATTCCCACACTAAACAAAGAACAAACAACAGACCTAGAAGCACCCATCACCTCAGAAGAGATAAAACTGGCAATACACGATCTTAACCCTGGAAAAAGCCCGGGCCCAGGTGGCTTTTCCACCCAATACTATAAAGCCCTTGCCCCAATATTGATACCCCATTTGTTAGACATTTTCAATAGAGTGAACGACCAGAACCCTTTTCCACAGACTATGCTGGAGGCACACATTACGGTGCTCCCAAAGCCTGGGAAACCTCCCGATACGCCCCAAAATTTTAGACCCATCTCACTGTTAAATGTCGATGTGAAATTGTTCGCAAAGATCCTGGCACTACGCATCAATAAAATCCTCCCGAATCTAATTCATACGAATCAAGTAGGTTTTACACCCCACAGAGAGGCAAGGGACAATACTATTAAAATACTGAATCTGCTTGAATATGCTCATATATATAATATACCAACAATGTTCCTTGCTATGGATGCCGAAAAGGCTTTTGATAGATTGAACTGGGCCTTTTTAAGAGGTTCATTAGAGAGATTTGGAATGGGGGAGGGCTTTATTAATAAAATCTTTACACTATATAATGCACCTACGGCCAAAATCAAATTAAATGATTCCCTCTCAGGCAAGGTTCTGATTAACAATGGAACCAGACAGGGATGCCCCTTATCACCCATTTTGTTTGTACTGACAATTGAAATTTTAGCTGCAGCAATCCGATACAACATCAATATAAAAGGCATTCAGATCCAAAACGATCAATACAAACAGGCATTGTATGCCGATGACGTTATACTGACGCTCACAACCCCACAACAATCCTTAGAGGCACTAAAAGCAGAATTAGATATATATGGTGCACTCTCCGGTTTCAAAATTAACCCCACTAAATCAGAGATGCTAGGGATCCACATCACTAAACCAGAATTACAGGAGATTGCGAATAAATATCACTTTCACATACAAAATTCCTCTATCAAATATCTAGGGGTCCAAATATCACACAACCAGGAAACTCTATTCAAACAGAACTACCAAACCCTCTTAGATGAAATACAGCGAGAATTAAGCAATTGGGAACACAAAAATTTGTCCTGGGTGGGAAGAATGGAGGCATTCAAGATGTCAGGCCTACCTAAGATCTTATACAAATTTCAAACTGTACCTATCCCATTACCTCAGTCCTATCTGACCACACTACAAAATAGGGTTAACTCATATATATGGCAAAACAAAAGGCCACGGGTAGCCAAAAAAATTATGTATAGAAATAGGAAGAATGGAGGACTGGGAGTACCCAATTTGGCGTACTACAGACAAGCGGCTATTCTCAACCGAGTTATAGATTGGTGCAAGCATGGAGAGAATAAAGAATGGGTTAGACTGGAACAACAACTAATTAATTGCCCTAATGTGGGAGGTATGTGTTGGATCAATAAAATACATAGAAACATGAGTAAAACACCCCCCAGAATTATACAGGAAACATTCAAGACGTGGGACTTTATCTCTAATAAATCTATGGGCATTTCTTCAAACCCCTCCCCACTAACACCGATCCTCCATAACCCAGAGATTCCGATAAGAAGGCAACCTGCTACTATAGCACTGTTCAATATTAATACATTGATCCCTATTCACACACTCACAAGTGAGGGCAAATTGAAATCTGAAGAAGAGATAGAGGAACTGGCACCAATACTTGCAAATGATTGGTACACACGTCAACAGCTATTACATTACATCACCCATAACACGCAGAAACCTAACCTATTGAGATCCCTCACACTATTTGAAACTATATGTTACTCACAAATCCCCACTAGAGGAGGTCTATCACTACTGTATAAATTGCTATTGGGTCACCACTCTAGATCCCTACCTGCATACTGTAGGAAATGGGAGGCTGAACTGCAAAGAGAAATCTCACAGAAAGAATGGGATATAATTTTTGTTAATATGGGAAAATCATCCTCCTCAATAAGCATAACGGAAACTAACCTAAAACTTTTATATAGATGGTACCTCACACCGCTTAGACTTTCAAAGATATACACTAACATAAATAATTTGTGCTGGCGGGGATGTGGTGAGGTGGGATCAATGACTCATATATGGTGGGAGTGTATATATATCCGACAATACTGGTCGGCAATCAAAGAAGAGATAGAGAAATGTTTATCACACAGGATTCTCCTCGATCCTCTATTACTGCTTTTTAACTATCCTCCCAAACTGAAATGTAAGCTTAGATTAAAATTATTACATATAATGACAAATGGAGCTAAACAGCTATTACCACGACTGTGGAAAAGCCAGAGAGTACCCACGGTCAATGAGTGGAAGGATCATGTTTCACAATTACTGACCCTAGAAAGATATCACTATACCCAGACCCAACAAATGGAGTTCTACTGTAATCTGAAGTTTTTATGGGAGGACTATATGGCAAATACGTAAGCAAATGTTTTATTGCATTAAGCACAAATACAAATTGTATCAATAATGATGATATTTGACACATTCATGTACTTACTACTTCGAGAATTGTTTTGTTACTTTTTTTTTTTTTCTATTTCTTTTCTTTATCTTGATTGTAATGTTATATTATCGATTGTTATGTAATAACTTTTGTTTCATCAATAAAAGAAATTTAAAACTTAAAAAAAAAAAAAAAAAAAAAATAAGGCAAGACTGCGAGAAATGTTACTCAAGCATAAAATTATATTGTCAGCGTATAATAATAATGTGATTTTTTGATCTCCTATACGAATCCCCTCTAATTGTTGACGGAGCAGAATAGCAAATGGTTCTAGTGATATATTGAACAACAGTGGCGATAAAGGGCAACCCTGTCGGGTGCCCCGCTGCAATGATAGATATTGAGAGATCTCCCCGTTGATTAATAAAGACGAGATTGGAGAGGTGTAGATTATTTGCGTAAAATCCAATATGTGACCTGTTAGACCAAATTGCTCTAATGCAAAAAATAGGTGTTTCCAAGAGATGCGATCGAACGCTTTCTCCGCGTCGACCGTTAATAAGGCTAGGTCCGGAAAGTTTTCCCGTCCAGATGTTTTGAATTTATTCCAAAAATAATCCAACAAAGTCATAACCTTACGTATATTTTTTGAGGGGTTTCTCCCTGGCATGAAACCCGCCTGATTGTCGTGAATTATGTTACCTAGATGAGGTTTTAATCTGTTAGCTATTACTGACGCCAAAATCTTGTAATCTGTGTTTAAGACAGATATGGGCCTATAGGATTCTGGAAGTTCTAAATCTTTGTTTTTTTTTGGGATCAACGAGATTACCGCTGCAGCGAAATATGGGGAACATTTATTGTTTTTAACAAAATAATAGTTAAATAGATTCATAAGAGTAGCGGCGATATGCGTCTAAAGTATCTTGTAGAACTCCGCGGGAAGACAGTCCGGACCTGCTGCCTTATTAGGTTTTGTTGTTTTAATTGCAGCATGAATCTCTTGTTCAGAGATAGGTTTGTTAATATCTGCCAAAATTTCTGGGGAGATTTTAGGGGTCTTAATTTGATCCCAAAATTGTCTCTGCTTTTCTATGTCATACGATTCAGCCTTATACAGATCACTAAAAAAACAATGAAAAACTCTAATAATATCTGAGTTTTTCGTATATCTCCCCAACCTGTCTTTTATGACCGTCACAGCGTTACGAGTGGTCGATTTGGTAAGTTTAGCCAGAAACTTAGCCGATCTCCCAGCAAAACCACCGTAGAGTGCCTTTTGCTTTTGTATTTCCATCACTGTTTTTTGCTGTATAAGAATATCACGTGCTGTTTTAGCATCCATATATTTACGCCATTTCTCATCCGAATGCTCATTTAAATACGCCGAAAATGTATTTCTCACCCTATTATTCGCCTGAGTTTCTAATTGCATACTTTTCCTCTTACGCTTACATAGGTATGCCTTGATTTTACCTCTGATTACGGCTTTCGCCGCTTCTCAATAGACTTCCGGTTTATCCATGTAGGAATTGTTAAAAGACTCATATTCTTGCCATTGCGTTATCAGCCAATTCTGGAATTTAATATCGTTGACTAAATATTTGGGGAAAAAAATACCACTAGTAGCGGTTAATCGCTTAGATGATGTATTAAGTGATAAAGTAATAACCGCGTGGTCTGAAATTATTATATCCCGAATATCTGCTTCCCAATCTGATCCAGACATACTCTCCGAGACTAAAAAAAAGTCTATTCTAGATAGGGAGTGATACCCTTTAGATAAGCAAGTAAAAGCTCTTGTGTCCGGATTTTGGGCTCGCCAGATATCTGTCAGCCCAAGTTGGGCACAAAATTTCTGCAAAATACGCGTCTTCCTGTCTCGTGTAAAAATATATGCCTTATTGTCTCTATCTAAAATGGGATCTGCTACAAGATTAAAATCACCCGCCACTATAAGATGATGCCCAGTATATTTATGAAGGAGGGTTAATATTTTATTCCAGAATATTTTGTCGACTTTATTGGGCCCATAGATATTGCATAATACATATCTTGTTTTATTAATTGTAGTTTCTACAATTAGGTACCGCCCTTCCTGGTCCTTCGTAATCGCTTCTATCGTGTATTCTAAATTTCTGTTGAAAAGTATAGCAACACCTCTTTTACAAGATTTGAATGGTGCCGCTATAACCTCCCCAACCCAATTAGTCTGAAGTTTCAAAGATTCTGATTCTTTTAAGTGTGTCTCTTGAAGAAAGGCTATGTTTGATTTAACTTTAGCCAGATGTTTTATTATCGCTTTTCTTTTTATTGGAGAGTTTATGCCCCCGACATTCCACGATGTTAAATTAAGAGTGTCTAACATAAACCCAGAGGAAAAATTCCACTAGCCGACCCTCTTATGATATGATCCTGAAGAAGAGGATATTTACACGCTACGTTTCTAACAAAATCTCCGAAAGCAAGCTTCCCAAAGTCCCTACTTCTGATATATCTAAAAGAAAAAGAAGCCATAAATTTCCCATTTCTGGTATAGCCCCAAAAACCAAGATTAATTGGTACCCCCTGCAGGTATAGCCCATAGAATCGCACAGGACCCAGATATCGAGAAGTCAGCCAAAAAGGAGAGACGGGGGGCGAAGAGAGAGAAAGAGCGAGGGAGAGAGAAGACAAGGAGAAGAGAGAGAAAAAAAAAAAAAAAAAAAGGGAGACAATAATATGCACAAAAATAAACATACATTTTAACCAATGAACATTTGACTCCATTCTGTGCATCCTTACAAACAGTGCTTTGAAGACATTATTTATTTTTATAGCCCCCATTCAGTGGATATCCAATTTTTTACATAGAGCTGCGGCTTCCACACTATTATTTGCTATATATGAAGAACCTTCCTTATTGATTATAAGTTTAGCAGGATAGACCAGCCTGACATTGCAATCTGCTTTTAGGAATCTCTCAAAAAACGGGGTCATCTCTTTTCTCTTTGCCCTAGTTTCAACCGAAAAATCTTGAAAAATCCATATTCTATGTGAGTTAATAGTAAGCGTGTTCAACTTCCTGTAATGGGCCAGAAATAGAAGTTTATCTTGATAGTTAACGAACTTAAAAATAATAGGTCTAGGTTTAGAACTGTCACTGTTTTCTTTGAGGGGCCCAATTCTATGAGCTCTCTCAACCAAAAATGGCGTAGGAGGAGGAGGAAGCAAGAGCGCCTGAGGGAGGGTGACCGTTACAAATTTTAATAAATCCTGAAACTCATTTAGTTCAGGCACACCAATCACTCTCAAATTATTCCGCCTCGACCTATCCTCTAGGTCCTCTACTCGACTCTGTAATTGGGTGATAGTTTTCTCTTGTGTGTTAGAAGTAGCAAAAATGATATTCACTCTATCCTCCAGGTCAGAGACCCTAGTCTCCACCTCCTCCATTCTAACTGTGAATTGCCTGATCTCCTCAGTGAGATTGGATATCTCCGTTTTAATTTCTAATTTAACTGTCTCTAAGTGAGGAGCCATTATTTTCGCCATTTCTGCTGCAAATTCTGACATATCGTTACAGGAAAAATTCATCAAACCTCCTTCTTGGGAGGTATCCTGGGGGTTTTCTAGATGTTTAGTGGTGCCTTTCCTGTCTTTTTGTTTGGGCGGCATAATAGGTGAGGAACCCTTCTGATTGGAGATGAATCTCTCCATTCACCACTGTGCAACGTGCTTTCCTTAAATATTTACAAGCCTTAATCGTGTGTATGTGATATTTCCTAATAGCCCTGTGAGGGCAGAAAAAAAAAAAAAAAAAAAAAAAAGAAAAGAAAAAAGAGACAAAAAAAAGTGTAATATAAGTGAGAAAGGGGGTGCAAAAGAAGAGTGACGTGACACAAAGAAAAAAAAAAAAAAAAAAAAGTGATATGACACCTAAAAAATGCTGACCAACAGTTTCTCTTGTTCTAAACTTGTTCCCTTTCCCCCCTTCCCCTCACCTTCCTCCTTTAAAACACAAGAGACCAAACCCTAGACCCTTAAATTCCTTTATACAATCCTAGGGAGAAAAAAAGAAAAAAGAAGAAAAAAAACAAAAAAAAAACTTGGCACAACTATATGTACTGAACCAGCTCTTATACCATAACAAATCTATTGCCGATTTTACAAGCAAGTAAAGGTTATAGTCCTGTACACTTATGCTACAACCATTCTAGTTCCCAGGTATATTGTTTCAGAATTTACTTAGCACAACATTTAAATCTATATTTTTTTATTTTATTTTTTTAGACAACAATACATGCACACCAATTTAGTGAGATATCACTTGTATACCCTCAGTATTTATGTATCATTGTAAGAAGAAGTCTCAAATATGCATTTATTCCCAATACAAGAGTTTGAAACAGAATGTCACTTTGAAAAAATAAAGATCCACCGCCAGTAATCTAGGGCTCTTCTTGGTAAATCATCAGTTCATCATCAGCCCAAGTTATCCAAGATCCCCTAGGCTGAACCACTATAAAGGAGTGTTCTAAATCAAGTCCCCTTTTTTTTTTATTTCTCCTTTCCCGTCCCTTTTCCTCTTTCTTCTCCTTTTAAAGACTTAGGGATTTGACTGCGAATGAGAATTCCCCACTAACTTCTTTTTATCACGCCAAAAAGCGGTCAATCTTATAAACACTCTGTTACCGTGACCTTACAATCAGCTTTTTTGTTACTCCAATAGCGCCAACTAGTAAATGTTACTGGCTCTAACAATAAGGTATTCCAGATATTGCTGATGTTGTATCCAGTAATCCTTTCTTCATACCCTTTTCCTATCTTCCTTTGTAAGGGGGGACACTGTTCTTAAGTTATATTTGTTAGCCTATTAATATGCTCCGATGTTATTAATTGAAAGGCAGCTTAAGATATAGAATACTGCGTCCTCAGTAGCACATCTCTTCGTGCCCGTCTACAATCAACCAGACCCCCGCAAGTCAAGCACACACTTCTCCTCTTTCGGGTCAGATTTATTAATAAATTTTGGGTATCTACTGCACAAGCTCCCCAGTACTGTGCCCAGTGTCAATATGTATCAGCGGTAAAGTCTATTATATTTGTAGTTGACTAAGTATACCTCCTTACTGGATTTGGTGAGAAAAAAAACTTCGAAAAGATAAACTGTCAGGATACCCGTATCTTTAATCTTTTCTTCAGACACACTCACACCAATGCCTCTACTCACGCTTTGATGTCCTTCTAGGGTACGCCAAAGGTTATCAATCTTCTGCTCCGCTTCAGCCCACTACTGATCAATAGCTGCTTCGTCGACAGTGCTCCGTTTGTTACCTCCCCTTCAGCGTGAGACTGTTTCCAACACCGTACCAGGACAGTGCTATCTCAGCTCTGATCGAGGGGGGTTACTGGCTCAGATATTTTGAATCCGCCAATCGGGCAGCTGATCCACCGCACTCCCCCACCTGTTAGACGCTGGAGATGCAGAGGCCGAAGGACTCTCCTGTCCTATCCTCCGTTGACACTCTCGGAGTACTCAGCTAATCACCTCAGGTAATAGGGAGCCGGGCCACATGCGGTAAGTTCAAAAGACAAAACCAACTTGCTTTTTTATTCCATTACATTAAGCGTGTGTTCAGAGGGCATCTTACTCACGAACCTTACTGCCACTTTAGCACGTTGACCACAATACCATTAGACCAGACAGGTATTATTATCCCGGGGCTAAGGTAAATTGGAGAGATGGCGTGAGGCGATCTTGAAGGGGTATACCCACTGTTTGCAGGTGTGAGGTGCGTCAATGTACTCAGGAGTGCTTCAGCAACTAAGCCTTAATCTTTGCCTTTATTGGACTTCCCACCGCCGTCTGTGAAACTTCTACCGGCCCAATGCAAATGAAACCTGGGCAAGGTAGTCTGCGGTGGGGTGGAGATTTTTCACTTTCCCATAAACTGGGAACACGAAGCAAACAGCAGCTACCTGTGTGCTACCTGTTCGCTCCGCCCCCAAACGGAAGTCCATCTCCGTCTGAATTATTAAATAAATATATATATATATTTTTTGTCCCTTTAAACAGTTTTAACATCACATATTTTCAGGCAAAAAGAATACATACATTAAAACGCTGCTCTTTCACATTGACAATAGAAACATTGACTACAGTTTTGATCACTTGTATATAATGCTATCCTCTCCAAGAAGAAATTAGATGCTGTTCAACTTTATAAATGAGTAAGAACAATACAACAACATTAGTAGTGTCTCAGGACGTACAGTGTGGGTGTTTTCATAACAATTGGCTTCTTCTGTGATGATAGATGAAAACATTTATACTTCCAAAATAACAACAGAAAATAATAGTACCTCAAGGAACAGGGAGTGGTGACTAATATAACAAAGGAAAGAGGGAAGAATAGGAAAAAAAATTCCCTCAAATTTGACTTAAAAAGAGGCTTATAATTTGAAGCTTAGAACATACAACACTGTAAATTAAGTAGAACCCAAATGGGCAGCTCACCAGAACTCTGAACAGAGTAGAAGAATTCATTTTTTTTATGGGCTGTTTTTCATTAGAGGTTATATGTGACATAATTTCTGTGCATTGCTGTCTCTATTACACCTTTTTCTCTCTCAGGGCCTGATATTCAAAACCTCGTCGCTCAGATGAGATGTTCTAAAATGATCCCCCCAGCACTGATCCCTAGTGACATTTTCAAAAGGCAGATTTTGCTATACTTCTCTAAGGGGTGTTCCCTGCATTTCTGTATGTGAAGGAGAGACAAGCTCGGTGTAATATAGCATTGCATGACATGAGAGCTCTCTGCTGCATTTACACTTTGTGCTTTCTTTTTTATATTACTTTACACTTCAAATTAACTTGTATTACTTTCTATTTTGTATTTTATTTTGTATACTGCAGCATACTTAGGATTGTGATTTTACAAATTCTGGTTATACTTTCACAGCTTCTGTGTAACGTTAACAAATTAGTCTCATATTTTGTATATTTATGGGTATCCTTAACAAATAACATGACACTTTGCATTTCTTCTATTTATTGAAACTGAAAAACTGTCAGTATCCCAAAGAGCCTGATTACTTTCTATGGGATAGATAATCAAACATTCTCTAGTGTGGAGATAGATTATAGAGCAGACTAAGCATAGGCTGAACTCACTGAAGTTTCTAAGAAAAGTTTAGGAACCTGGAAATCCCAGAGAGATGAGAGATGCCTTCCATAGAAATTAATTTCAAATGGCAGATAAAAGGTAATTGGAGAACGCCTGGGGCTGATATAAAGGCTTAGTTTGCATAAACTACAAATTAAACTGAAATTTGTTTACTACAATTTAACTTGCATTTGTCTTTATTTTAGTATATATTGCTTTTCTGTTAGTTAAAATAAGTGTATTGTGAATTTTGAGCAAACTTCACCTGCATACAGCTGGCAAGATAAATCAATGAGACCAGCTTGTGTAAACTGCTTACAAAATGTCACAAGACAGATGAGAGAGCTTCAGACATACCCTGGAAACTCCCCTATTCAGCACAGGGATCTTCCCTGTCCCTCCCACATTCTGAAAGTGTCAGTTTTAATTTGAAATGCAACAAATACAAGGTGCAATTTAATTTCTAAAAGATACACAGAAATATACAAAGTACTAGTACTAATTTGTTAAAGTAACACAGAAATTTTCAAAACATAATCAAAATTTGTAAAATTAAGGCTAGAGCTTACTCTATGTATTAAAATATAAATGAGAAAGTGGAAAGCCTAAATACAATAATACTGAAAGGACCTAATCTGAAATGTAAAGTGATATAAAACACAAAGTGTAAGTGTAACAAAACTCTAATATTATGCTGTGCTATATTGCACTGGGCTTGTCTCTCCTTCAGATACAGAAATGAGAGAGATCTCACAGTACTTGAGAACTCTGCCCTTTTTCTTTGAAATATCCAGTGAGTTCAACTTTGACTGGGCACTAGCCCCCCAGCATAATGGCTGACTTCTCCTATGTGCCCTCCCATATGGTTGCTCCCATTACCATTCTGTCTAGGAATTCTGCCTGTGGCACACCAAACCCCACCTGTGGCACACCCAATTCTTCCTATGACATGCCTGGCCCTGTTTGCTACACACCCAGTCTCACTTTACCATTGAGGCCCCATCCACAAATCAATGGTGGACCTCATGGAAGTGCCCCCCAAGAAGAAATTTCTGAAGATGCCACTGATGATTTTTTCTGTTGTTGCTTAGTGTTGCTTAGTTAGAAGAGAAAGATAAATGTTTTTGAAATATTTTTTTTATGATACTGTAGCGGCACTATCCAGTAATACATATCCCTGTGCCTGTAGAGCTGTGCTGTCATTTGTATTTTAAATAAATTCACACATACTGATTTGTGTGACTGACCTACCAACTACCACCAACTAAATATAAACATTTCTGACTAATGAACTGCCGATATTTAGTCCAAAAGGTATGGCAAGTGCTCATAGGGATGTCTAATAATGTTGTATCTTCATTTACCAAAGTTGTTGCATCATAGAAAAATACTAGTTTAAATTTCACCTGTTTGACTGTTAACTTTTGTTGCTAGTTAGTGTGAAAGGCCTATTGCCCACATTGCATCAACCAAAGAAATGCCCAATTAAGTGCTAAACTCCATATTCCAAAATTTGTTGTGGCTGTGTATAATTTAAGTATAAAATTACAGAAAAATAGATACACATGGCTGTCCTCTGGAACTCTCTCTATTCCACTTCATCAGTCTGTCTCCAACCTTGTATAACTTCAGACATGCATTGAAAACCCACTTTTTCAGTGAGACTTACCCTCTCTCCTCTGTTTTTCATCCTACCCAAAATAAATTTTGAACTGCATTGACTCACTCCTGCAGCTACAATCCATGTGACAAGCTACAAGTAGATTGTAAGATCTTTGGAGCAGGGCCCTCCTACTCATGTACTAATCTGTTATGTTTTTTTATTTTATCACAAATGTTTGTCATTGTATCCCCCTATCTCTGTACCCAGTGCTATTGAATTTTGTGGCACTATACAAATAAATGATGATAATAATAATAATAATAATAATAATATATTGTTAACTAATGGGTGTGACAGGCCTATTGCCCTTGATGCATAAGGCACTGGGGTGCCTAATAAATTGACAACCCCCATTTTCTAAAACTTATAGTGGCTGTCTGTCACGGATACCAGACAGCTAAGGCTAAACCCCCCACCTCCCTACAACCTCACCCCTGTTGTTTCTCAGTGGTTTTGGACTCCTCAGAGCAACCACAATCTCTGGAAGCTTCTGTTTGCTTGTTTTGTGAAGAGCTGGTGTATGACCAGGAAAACCCTCCTAGGCTGGCCAAGCTCCTGGAACTCCCGGTCAACCACCTCACAACGGACACCCGCCTAACTCCTCTAAGGCTGGATGGGCTTCTGGAACTCCCGGTCGGCCACAGGACAGCAGGACACCCATTAACTTTACCCCTGGTTGCTCCAGCAACCATGTGCCCCAGAGCTCCGCTCTTTTGGGGATTAATAGCCCCTAGGGAGGACAAGAGGGGGGGGGAATTACCGGAGGGGAGCTCCTTTGGGAACCAAGGATTTTGGACACCCCTATCCCAAAACCACTGAGAAACAACAGGGGTGAGGTTGTAGGGAGGTTGGGGGTAGCATTAGTTGTCTGGTATCCGTAACACTGTGTATAATGCAAGGGTAGCAATAAAGAGAAATAGTTACATGCATCTGACTTTTCTTTCATACAGGTGGTGAAAGTCCACAATCCATTACTCCTGGGAATTAATCTTCCTTGCCACCATTTCCATTGTGTGCAAAAAGGAGTTGTAAAATATGCTGTGCCAGCATAGTTGTAGAAAAATTGTGCGGCACTTTCACCACAGCAAGAAAGGACAGGTCTCCCTCAGCAATCTTCTCTGGCAAAATATGGTGGTAAAGTGAAACTTCACAAAAGGAAATGTTGGCGCGGTTGCTACAGCAGCAAGACGATTTTCACTCCGCTGCTCACAACCATACATTGGAGTGATATGCCCTCTAGGGAGCAACAAATAGGCAGCAATATCTCTAGTGGTGACAGTCTTTAAACAATTCCAGAATATCACAGAAAATCTGAGCCAAGCCACTGCCAGCCTTGGCCAGATTATTCATCCATCAGTAAAAGACTTCCCAACACCTTTTTTAAAATAAGAAATATGCCAATTAATTTGGAGACTCTTTTTGCTACAAGGGTATTGCCACATAACAGAAATGAAAGACAAATGACTGCAGCTCATTGTGATAATAATCTTTAACCCATGTATAAAGGGCAGCTTGGCATACAGAAGCAATATCCTGCAATGGGCCAGATAATGAGTAGAGTGCTAGCAGTTACGCACAAGTGAAAAGTGGTTTATCACTGGTGTTTGCGCGCAAAGGTTTTTTTTTGCTTGTATTAAAAGTTGAAAGTAAACGGGATAAATTGTGCGCAATTGCATCAGGATAGCGTGACCTCAGAGCTCTGGTTAACGGTTTCTCAAAACAAAAAAGTGTCACAAAACACATAAAAATGCATTACAAAGTACAGTTACACTCATAATAACAACATCTAATAAAAAAATATTTAAAAAAAATATTGCACAAAAAAAGTTATAAGGGCTCAAACATATGAGGTCTGAGGTGTTAGAGAAAAAAAGGCAGGCAAAGGGCTTTAACATAGAGATACATACATATGCATGCCTAAATATGTATGTATATATACTATGTTTATATGTGTGTACATATGTTTTATATATATATATATATATATATATATATATATATATATGTATTTACAGACATATATACACATATAAACACATAAATATATATGTATACATATATAGACATATATAAGTCAATTGGAGCCCTTTGTAGATAAGTAGATGAAAACATGAAAAAAAATATTTATGCAATATTAATTTTTAATAAAGTGTTATACTGTGTATTTACTGTAAATATGTCACATGCCAGTGTTATTCACATAGAGGAATATGTTCTAAGTATTTCTAAATAGATATTCCTATATATATATATATATATATATATATATATATATATATATATATATATATATATATATATATATATATGTATATATATATATTGTGACAGAGAAGAGGGAATTGTGAGTGATCAGGTGTATATTTCTCCTACTATGTTGAAATGTGTATTCAGTTTTTAAACCCTAGGGAAATGTGTTGTATAAAATGTGGCTAGGAATTAAGCTACTGTGTTTTTGGGTCCCTGGGGTGGAGCACTGGAGAGAGGGTGGGCCAGTGTTCCATTACTCAGTTTTCTATAGCTGAGAGTAAGCAATCAGGAAGGGATCCTTACTCATCTGTGTTTAAAGGGACACTGAACCCATTTTTTTCTTTCGTGAATCAGATAGAGCATGCAATTTTCAGCAACTTTCTAATTTACTCTTATTATCAAATTTTCTTCAGTATCTTGGTATGTTTATTTGAAAAGCAAGAATGTAAGTTTAGATGCCGGCCCATTTTTGGTGAACAACATGGGTTGTCCTTGCTGATTGGACAGCACCAATAAACAAGTGCTGTCCATGGTCCTGAACCAAAAAATTGCTGGCTCATTAGCTTAGATGCCTTCTTTTTCAAATAAAGATAGCAAGAGAACAAAGAAAAATTGATAATGGGAGTAAATTAGAAAGTTGCTTAAAATTGCATGACTTGGAGAGAGACACACATTGCAGCTGCTGAACTGAGAAAAGCTGATAAAAGTGAGTTTGCTAAAAAAAAAAAAGCATGTATTGTTTAGTTTAGTATTACCCTGTTTCAGTAAGTGATGTTAACTTATGTTAGTAAGAGCTCAAACTGAGCTAGGCTTTTTGTTTGTAGTATTAAGTGTGTTAAACTGCTATAAATACAGATTGCTGTTATCTGAACTTGGACAGTGAAAATAAAACTAACTGTTTAAATTTATCATGGCTGTGTCATTTATACCCTAGAGGCAGCAGAGGCTCCTCTATAGGAGCACTTGAGCACATGAACCCCCTGACCCCTGATGAAAAAAATATTAATAAAAGAGTGAGAAATAAAAAAATAAAAAAATTTATATTTTTAAACCTTTTTTGCTGATAAAATAAAAAAATCTTCCAGGCTCCACTGCAGTTTTGACTAAAAAACATTCAAATTGCAGTTTTTAATTCTTAAGGCTGAAAGTGGAAAGGGCTGTTTTGCCTATACTTCTATCTATCACACATGCTGTGCAGTGCGATAGATAGAAGTATAGGCAAAAGCTCTTTCCCCTTTCAGCCTGCACTGCCTTCAGTGCCACCTACAGGCCAGCCCAT
This sequence comes from Bombina bombina, assembly GCF_027579735.1. NCBI lineage: Eukaryota > Metazoa > Chordata > Amphibia > Anura > Bombinatoridae > Bombina > Bombina bombina. The sequence goes on from NC_069500.1 coordinate 945,716,985, forward strand.
AGCCTTCCTAACCGCACAGCTCTTAGTGTGCGAGTGAGAGCCAGCTGTCACGTGACACTCGCACACTAAGAGCTGTGTGTGGGGGAGGAGGAGCATCTCAGGGAAACACACAGATCACAACCAGAAAGCACAAGATCCTCACAGAGGTTACTAGAGAAACTTTAGAAAAAGCAAAGAACCGCTTCTTATTCCTCAGACTTCTCTCTCCGCCCTTTTTCTCTTCCCAACCCCCTTACCAGGTAAGGTTTATATATATTTTTCTCTGCTCCTATGAAACTCTGTTAACAGGAGGGGGACAGCCCCAGAATCAGGATGAATATCTCGTGTAGGACTCCTCCTACATATGAACAACCCCAGGCTCAGAGTGGATCCCCTGAGATCTCCCCACCGAGCTCTAATTCACTTTATAAAATATCACACACTGTGAAAAGCTGCAGGAGATAGGAGGTTCACAGGGTGTCCCAGTGACCAGATGGCTGAGAGGAAGGGACAATGCAGGGGAGCAGCAGCACAGCACTACTGCCCTAACCATAGCACCTCGGGGCCTTAAATGCCTGCGCACACAGATGATTTCAACAAGTAATCATTGTACCAAACACATTTTCTAGAATTAGTCTATGGGGGAGGTTCAAAAGTACTAATGTCAATTGCCCCTTTAAATGCTCATGTCTTTCCATTTTCTATCTTTAACTTTTGTTTTATTGCTATTACAACATTCTTCAGTCACGTGATTACCGACTACTGTGGCCAATTAAAACTTTAGCGAGGCCACAGTATAGGCTCATGCTGGTGCACATTGCTAGGCTTTGAGGGGCGGGAAGGAACTGAGACACATTCACATTAAAAAACCAGGTTACCTTGGCGAGGAAAGTTGGGGGCATGGTTTAGCGGGGTGCTTTCATTTGAACCAACCGAGCAGTACACAAACTTAAGTTGCTAGGCAACGCTGTTGCTTGTGTCCATATAAAGTTATTTGGGAAGAAAACCGGAAATTTTGGTGAGTGCGATTCAGGCCATAGTGAAATGTACAAACGAGAGTATTTGTCTAAATAATGAATAACTATAGAAACAGAGGCAAACTTTGCAAAGTAATAATCAGCACAGCATTATCATTTAAATGGTATTTTAACAATTTGAAGCATTAATCCCATGTCGGACAAAACGAAAGAATCCTGGTATTGTTTTTTTCTTCTTGCAGATTTGTGTAATTTTGTTGCATGTGAAAAATTTGCCAGTGACAATACACACTTATGTCTATGTATATGCACAATTGATGAGTTATCTTTTGTTTTTAAAGTTTTACTTTAAAGCAAAATTGAATGTTTTGCAGCAAAAATAAATTTAAAAATTGTTGCTTCCACTATATTTATCATGTGACAGTCACCCCTGATTAATTTGCGTCTTCTGCTTTACAAGATAATGAGCTATAATACTGTACTTAGCACAGATCTTTATTTTTGTAAATAACTTTTACATACAATTTCTGACTATCTACCACCCTGTGCCTAGTTTGTGCAGCACAAAGCACAATGAAATCCTGATTTGTTGGGGATTGGTTATATATAGTTAAATCACTGCTCTACATGAGTTCATTACTATGGGGTTAAAGATATCACCCATGTGAAACTGACAATACACAAGTTAAATCAATGTCTACCCTGTGGGTATTAAATACAATGATGAGTTAACCAACTGAACAATTTTGAGACACACACATGCAGCAAATATGATCCCAAATTATCAGGGATGAGGTGGAGGGTGCAGCAGATCTTAGGTATCATGTAGCCAGTACCCAAAACATTAAAGTGATTTAACTCCCATATAGCAAGTACCCCACACTGTATGAACCCCCATATAGCAAGTAAACCACACTGCATGTTTCAGATAGAGTATGTAATTTAAGACCCTTTTAAATTCACTTCTATTTTCAAATGTGCATTGTATTCTTGGTATCCCTTGTTGAAAAAGGATATGCATGTATCCTAGACTAGTGGAAGCTAGTTGCTGATTAGTGCCTGCACACATTTGTCTCTTGTGATTGGCTAACTATATGTGATCATCTAGCTGCCACTAGTGCAACACACAGTGACTGGACAATCTGGATTAGATCTGTGTTCTATACAGTATATAACCTCATCTAGCTGGCTGGCATGTGATTACTCACTGCATCCTGCAAATAGGTGAGCAACAAATATACTGCTCCAGATTTGCTTTTATTAAGGTGACCTTAGAGAAATAAATAAAAAAAATGTGTTGTCACATGTGTTATACTGCCCCAGTGACAGGACTCTTGTACCCAGTATATATATATATATTTACTGCAGGGTGTATGTGGTGCTCTTGTCTTTCAATATACACAGGTTAATTATGTACATACCTCACACACAGACTTTAACAACACACAGTAATACACATAACACACTGCCCTCACCTTGTACATAAGGATGTGTTAAAGGGACATTAAACCCAATTTTTTTCTTTCATGATTCAGATAGAGAATACAATTTTAAACAACTTTCTAATTAACTTAAACAACTTCTATTATCTAATTTGCTTCAATCTCTTGATATTCTTTCCTGAAAAGCATATCTAGATAAGCTCAGTAGCTTCTGATTGGTGGCTGCACATAGATGGCTCCTGTGATTGGCTCGCCCGTGTGCATTGCTATTTCTTTAACAAGGGATATCTAAAGAATGAAGCAAATTAGATAATAGAAGTAAATTGGAATGTTGTTTAAAATTGTATTATCTGTCTGAATTATGAAAGAAAAAAATTGGGTTTAATGTCCCTTTAAGATAACTGGCAGAGTGTGTGTATGTATGTATATATACACACACACATTAAAATGGGCGGAGCCATCTGAGGGTCAGGGCTAGTGCTCCCCCATCTTCAAAAGTCACCAGCCGCCACTGCCTAGAGGACCGTGCTATTGCCTTTAAATCAGGCACCAGGAGTGGGTGCTTGATTACAATATGTATAGATATATATATATATTGTATCAAAATACCATCAGGTATATGTAGAAATATGTATTTATGAATTAATAGAACATATTCTTATATGTGAAGAACATTGGTATGTGAAATTATTGTTTTTATGTTGGGTTAATGCACTTGAGAATATGCGATCAGGCTCGCAGGTGTTTTCTTTTTTTACTTTTCTAGCTCCCTTGACTGCTATGGGGGAATATGTTGTATGTTCAGCTAATTACGCCCATTGGGTTAGCACACAAGTGAAAACAGTTTACTTTCAACTTGCAATACGAGCACAACCCAACATGCACAAAAAGCTTACTTCTAGGCCAAAAGGGGCAAGCACAGCATCAGACTGGAATATCAGCAGTTTGGGCAGAGACACTTACTCCATATGCCACCACCATGTGCCACACACAGTGAGGGGGAAAAATATTTGATCCCCTGCTGATTTTGTATGTTTGCCCACTGACAAAGAAATGATCAGTCTATAATTTTAATGGTAGGTTTATTTGAACATTGAGAGACAGAATAACAACAACAAAATCCAGAAAAACACAATTTAAAAGTTATATATTTATTTGTATTTTAATGAGTGAAATAAGTATTTGACCTCTTTGCAAAACATGACTAAGTACTTGGTGGCAAAACCCTTGTTGGCAATCACAGAGTTCAGACGTTTCTTGTAGTTGGCTACAAGGTTTGCACACATCTCAGGAGGGATTTTGTCCCACTCCTCTTTGCAGATCCTCTCCACGTCATTAAAGGGACATAAAACCAAAAATTTTCTTTCATGATTTCGATAGAACATAAAATTTTAAACAACTTTCTAATTTACTTCTATTATCAATTGTTCTTTGTTTTCATGTTATCCTTTGTTAAAAAGCAGAAATGTAAGCTCAAGAGTGTGCACATGTCTGCAGCACTATATAGCAGCCGTTTTGCAACAATGTTATACATTAGCAGGGGCACTAGATGGCAGAACTATTTCCTGTCATGTAGTGCTTCAGGCATGTGCATGCTACCTACCTAGGTATCTCTTCAACAAAGAATAACATAAGAATGAAATAAATTTGATAATAGAAGTAAATTGGAAACTTTTTAAAAATGGTATTCTCTATCTGAAGCATGAAAGAAAATTTTGGGGTTTAATGTCCCTTTAAGGTTTCGAGGCTGACATTTGGCAACTTGAACATTCAGCTCCCTCCACATTTTTATATGGGATTAAGGTCTGGAGAGTGGCAAGGCCACTCCAGAATCTTAATGTGCTTCTTCTTGAGCCACTCTTTTGTTGCCTTGGCCATGTGTTTTGGGTCATTGTCATGCTGGAATACCCATTCACGACCCATTTTCAATGCCCTGGATCAGGGAAGGAGGTTTTCATCCAAGATTTGATGATATATGGCCCTGTCCATCGTCCCTTTGTTGTGGTGAAGTTGTCCTCTCCCCCTAGCAGAAAAACACCCCCAAAGCATAATGTTTCCACCTCCATGGTGGGGATGGTATTCTTGGGGTCATAGGCAGCTTTCCTCCTCCTCCTCCAAACACGGCAAGTTGAGTTGATGCTAAAAAGCTTGATTTTGGTCTCATCTGACCACAACACGTTACCCAGTTCTCCTCTGAATCATTCAGATGTTCATTGGCAAACTTCAGATGGGCCTGTACATGTGCTTTCTTGAGTAGGGGGACATTGCAGGCACTGTAGGATTTCAGTCCTTCCCAGCCTAGTGTGTTACCAATTGTTTTTTTGGTGACTATGGTCCCAGGTGCCTTGAGATCATTGACAAGATCTTCCCATGTAGTTTTGGGCTGATTCCTCACCATTCTCATGATCATTGAAACTCCACAAGGTGAGATCTTGCATGGAGCCCCTGACTGAGGGAAATGGACAGTTATTTTGTGTTTCTTCCATTTGCGAATAATCACACCAACTGTTGTCTTGTAGCCCATTCCAGCCTTGTGTAGGTCTACAATCTTGTCCCTGACATCCTTGGACAGCTCTTTTTCCTTGGCCATGGTGAAGAATTTTGAATCTGATTGATTGATTCTATGGACAGGTGTCTTTTATACAGGTAACAAGCTGAGATTCGGAGCACTCCATTTAAGAGAGTATTCCTAATCTCAGCTCGTTACCTGTATAAAAGACACATGGGAGACAAAAATCTTGCTGATTGATAGGGGATCAAATATTTATTTCACTCATTAACGTGCAAATCAATTTATAACTTTTTTGAAATCCGTTTTTCTGGATTTTTTGTTGTTATTCTGTATCTCACTGTTCAAATAACCTACCATTAAATATTTTTTTCCCCTCACTCTATTTATATACACTATATATATATATATATATATATATATATATATATATATATATATATTATTTTTTTTCTATCATTTTTTTTTAAAAAATGGGGGAGGATTTAATGGGATTTATGGGAACCTACATTGTAATAATCTGAATTGTGTTCTGGGAGGTGGTATTGAGGAAAAACTTATATATTTCTATTCTATTTGTATGTTCTGAAAGTGTGTGGCATTTAATATTTGGACTGTGAGTAGCACACTGAAAATATTCTTTAATTATTATTTAAATTAAAACAGAGCAACATTCTACAGTTTCAAGTTGCTTTTGCAGGGAGATGATTAAAGGGACAGTTCACCCAAAAAAATTCTCCCCTTTAAATAGTTCACAATTATTCATTTTACCTGCAGGAGTGTTTTCAATTGTTTACAAGTAGCTCCTTTACCCCTATTTTAGCATTTTAAATAGTTGATTTAGCCTGTGGTATCCCAACCTATACTGAAAGTTTCTATACTGGAGTATATTCTATTGAATAGCCTAAATAAACACAGCCAGCAGAAGAGATTACACTCTCAGTGGGGGGCATGATAGTTAAGTAATAAAATGATAGTTTTCCATTGTTCTCTCTAAGTATTGAGCTTTAGTTTTCTAGACACATATAAGATAAGGAAGCAAGTTTGTGTACACAAAGTGACAACATAATGAGATCTAAAATTACCGGAAGCTTAACAAATTGTAATAGGCTGTGGTTTAAAAGCACAAAACCAGCTACTTCATATACACAAATAAACCTGAAAATGCAATTTCTCCTACATTTTATACTCTGCAGCTGGTATAACAAGTCATTGAAAATACATTACTATAAAAACAATTTTACAGTGTACTGTCCCTTTAATGATGATTAATGACCCAGTAGTGAAGGGGTTAACATATGAATATTTAGTAGATTGTCTACTATTGTAATTATATTACATGTATTATGGTGTTTTGCTTGTTGCAAAGAGACAAGCTGCACAAATGTGTGTTTTTAGCACTTTATACGTAAAAAAGAAAGAGTCACAGATCTGGTTTATATTATGGGTTTTAATACAGAAATCACTCAAGTACCATTTATTTTTACAGTTATAGAGTCATCTGCCAACTTGTATTTACAAGAATATTATCCAGAGTAAGCCCCTGTATGTAACATTGCTTAATTTAAGATGACTTTAATATGCATCTCAGGACACAAAAAGCCTAAGGGCATCTGTTGCATTTTAATGTTGATTACATCTATATATACCACACTAATAGTTACTTTATTAATACATTTATCTAGATAACATAAGTCACAGAAAATGGAATCAAATGTGCTGCAGGGAACTCAAATGTTTAAAATCAAATATAATATTTATAAATGTTATATAGAAAATGAATGTGCCCAACGCTAATAATTATTTTTTGTTACCAGTTGTTTGTAATTTACCTTTGTGGCTGGCATGATTGGATTTTTTATGTAATTGAGTTTGTATTGGACTTAATGACTTCTGTAAGTACCACCAGGAAGCAGCTGAAGCAAAGAAGTCCACAGTTTTCAATGGAAGTCCAAAAGCTGGAGATGAGTATGTATTTTGCTTTCATGTGGACTTTTTCTCTAGCATATGGTTGTCCAACCTATGGCCCTAAAGACAAAAGTCATCCCTCCACGTAATACTTTCTTGTCATGATCATATAATAATCTTAATTCACAGCTTTAATTGATAGTTTGGTGGTTGAACTAATTACATGATTTTGACATTTTGGCTGAATGGACCTTGCATACAGAAACATTTTTGTTGAGAGACATAGAGAAATAGATGTTTCTGTACCTTAGAGAATAAAGAAAACCAAGTTAAAGTGCAATATTGCAAACACAGAAAACTGTTTAGCAGTAGACTTAGATGATGATAGATCAGTTTGGACGATGTATAAAATAGTTTAGTAATATCAAATTGTCTTTGACTATAATGTTGTTTATTAATCAGAATGTTCTTCTAACCCGAGGATCTATTACTGATGTTTATAAATACAGCATTTTGGAAAGTTTAATTGTATATTGTAATGATCAGATGGGGCAAATGTTTTGTGGAGCTAAAGGTTTTGAAGAATTTCGGAAATTATCTAGGAAGAGTAATAAAGTATTTCATAAAATTGAGGAGCATAAGAAACTGATTTTTACGATCTGAATGACAATATATTATACTTTGTTTTTAATTAGTATAGGAAATAAAACAGCAGTTTTTTTTCTAAGGATGTCTTAAAAAATAGACAAGGGTTAAATCACCATTACCTCCCTTCTCACCTTACCCAATAAACACACAGACACCGGTTGGAAGTATAAGATCATGGAACAAGGGTGCGTTTATTAGATAACCAGGCACCAAAAATGTCTAAACTTTCTATAAGCTTAACGCTAGGTGGTGGCATCTGAGGCCCTAACAAATAACTAACTTAATAGCTACAACAACAAGCGTTTTATAGGTCAACGGCCAAAGTTCAAGTGCTGCAATGCCCCTGCCAAGCATTGCCCATCAAGGGGGTTGGCATCATCTGACAGGGATTTCTAGGTCTCAAAACAATGATAGTGATCACAGCGCCAATCGGCCTAAGGATAAGTGCACACTCACAACAGGAAGGGTTAAATGGATTTATTGTATACAAAGTGGTACTAGTAAAATCAATAATATTATGGACAAGGGTAAAAATAGCAATAGAAATTTAAAAATACATTTAAACACAAGACATGAGATAAAAATCAAATATTTAAAATAAGCACAAAGTTGGTAATCACAAGATAAATAATCACAAGATAAATAATCCCAAGGTGAGGACAAATTAAGTCAGGACTTGGGGCAGACTATTACGTTTACTCCATTGACAACAATGTAATATATACTAAAACAGTATTGTAGTAAGAGTCTAGTGTAAAATTGAGTGTGCACTTATCCTTAGGCCGATTGGCGCTGTGATCACTATCATTGTTTTGAGATTCTGTTCCCTTAGGGGATTGGTTAGGCCCCTTTTTTGTGTTTCACAGTTTAGGATATCTCTTAGCGCTGGTATATCAAACCATTTTTTCTGAGGGATTTCTAGGTCAGCAGGCCTGCGGGGTGAGGCGCCCCAAGCTTCGACTTATGATGTCATGCCCCTTCCATTAGCTCGACCACACCCTTATGGAAGCCAGAAAAATTATTTGGCCGTTACCCCGCCACACGAGCTGGCAGTGTTTATCGCCTCACCTAGCTTCAAACCTTAAGGGCCCTTTAGATGTGAGAAGCAGCAGCAAACATCACCAAGAGGAAGCCAAAAACTTTAACACTTTGGTCTTACAACCCGCTAGCCTGATTAGGCATGCTCCAGCCAAAGTCCTAAAGCCACCCTAATGGCTGCCGAATCCTCAGTTCCACCACTAATACCTGTAATCAAAATTGCAATATTAATAATAACAGGGGGGACGGGACTTGGGGGGGGGGACTTCTCTTGGCCAGACAGGAACAAAAGAGGGAGTGATCCAAGCATCCATGCAATTTATAAGGTAAGCAAATCCCCTCCCCAATATTGGCAACAATGTTGCACACTCACCCCCTGCACAAGCTTTCCATGTCAGTAAGGCAGCATTAACCCTTAAGACGTTCCAAACATAGTTATGCTTTACACTAGCATATTTATAATACTGACTATAAATCATCAGATGGTGAAAAGTAGATTGATGTAAGTGGTACAATAATAATTTTCATTCTTCCCCTAGGTGCTATTATTACTATTAAAGCAGATAGTGTGTGTATATATAATGTTACAATAGTACCAAAAAAAGGCAAATTTTACCAAATATCCTTTTAGTAGAGGTAGGGTTGCAGGGTTGCACAAGTGTTTGCTTATTTAATTAATTAATAAATTCTGGAAACTGAAGCCCCAAAGGTTTCCTGAAAAAGAGGGGAGCCATATTGTTTATGTAATATGTATATGTTATGAAACCAAAAAGGCTTTATTTTTAACACTTTCCTAAACTGTAAAACTACATCAAGAAAGACTCATTATTTCAGCAGTTGGCTCCCACTATGAATGTGTCACACATTTCAGGTGTGAAAACTCCATTTATGTGGTGTGATAATGGTTCAGAAAAAAACAGGAATAAGGTGTAATGGTATAGTAGGAAGAAATGCATATATTTTAGCACTTTGGAAACAACACACTGAATGAAAATGTAACCAAGCACTTTTGTATGTGCCCCAAAGTATAACTAGAACAAGATAATGACAGTCATGAGTTATAAGTACAAATGCAATTTATTAACTATAATGAACCAATAATAAAGCACATTATAGGAATATGTAATCAGCAGTAGCAACATAATTGTAGTGATAAATCAGGGATCAGAAAACTTGCACAACATAATTACATACACATATACAACACGTGTGATAAAACCATTGAGAAACCTATAACCTAATAAAGAATAATGCAATAATAACCATATTATATAACTTGGATTATGAATTGCAAAATATGAAGGAGATATTTACATGCGGCTAGATTACAAGTTTTGTCGGTAAAAACTTGCGTTGCTAACAAGCCTTTTTTTCCAGCGCTCACTTTAAACAACGCTGGTATTACAAGTTTTCTGAATGGCTGCGTTAGCCTCAGAAAAGTGAGCGTTGAGCAAATTTAGCGCCACTTCTCCCTGTAATACCAGCGTTGCTTACGGTAGTGGCTAGCTGGCTAAAACTTGCTTGTGCACGATTACCCAATAGGAAACAATGGGGCTGAGCTGGCTGAAAAAAACACCTAACACCTGCAAAAAGCAGCGTTCCGCTCCTAACGCAGCCCCATTGTTTCCTATGGGAAAATACTTTCTAAGTCTACACCTAACACCCTAACATGAACCCCGAGTCTAAACATCCCTAACCTTACACTTATTAACCCCTAATCTGCCGCCCCGACATCCTCGCCACCTGCATTATATTTATTAACCCCTAATCTGCCGCCCCAACGTCGCCGCCACCTACCTACAATTATTAACCCCTAATCTGCTGACCGGACATCGCCCCCACTATAATAAATTATTAACCCCTAAACCGCCGCACTCCCGCCTCGCAAACACTATAAAATTTGTTATTAACCCCTAATCTGCCATCCCTAACATCGCCGCCACCTTCCTACAATTATTAACCCCTAATCTGCCGCCCCCAATGTCGCCACTAATATATTAAATGTATTAACCCCTAAACCTAAGTCTACCCCTAACCATAACACCCCCGTAACTTAAATCTATTTTTAATAAATCTAAATAAAATTACTATAATTAAATAAATTATTCCTATTTAAAACTAAATACTTACCTATAAAATAAACCCTAATATAGCTACAATATAACTAATAGTACATTGTAGCTATTTTAGGATTTATTTTTATTTTACAGGCAACTTTGTATTTTTTTTTAACTAGGCACAATAGTTATTAAATAGTTATTAACTATTTAATAACTACCTAGCTAAAATAAATTCAAAAGTACCTGTAAAATAAACCCTAACCTAAGTTACAATTATACCTAACACTACTCTATAATTAAATTAATTACCTAAACTACCTACAATTAAATACAATTAAATTAAATAAACTAAATTACGAAAAAAAAAACACTAAATTACAGAAAATAATAAAATAATTACAAGTTTTTTAAACTAATTACACCTAATCTAATCCCCCTAATAAAATAAAAAAGCCCCCCAAAATAATAAAATACACTAAATTACAAATAGCCCTTAAAAGGGCCTTTTGTGGGCCATTGCCCCAAAGTAATCAACTCTTTTACCAGCCCTTAAAAGGAGCCGTCTTCACCCAGCCGGGCACCACTGGTCATCCGATGGGGCAGAAGAGGACATCCAGACCGGCAGAAGTCTTCATCCTATCCGGGCAGAAGAGGACATCCGGACCGGCAGACATCTTCATCCAAGCGGCATCTTCTATCTTCATCCATCCGTCAAGGAACGGCTCCATCTTGAAGACCTCCGGCACGGAACATCCTTCTCGGCCGACGGACTAACAGTGAATGAATATTCCTTTAAATGACGTCATCCAAGATGGCGTCCCTCGAATTCCGATTGGCTGATAGGATTCTATCAGCCAATCGGAATTAAGGTAGGAAAAATCTGATTGGATCAGCCAATAGAATGCGAGGTCAATCATTGAACTTCAATCCGATTGGCTGATTAAATCAACCAATCGGATTTTTCCTACCTTAATTCCGATTGGCTGATAGAATCCTATCAGCCAATCGGAATTCGAGGGACGCCATCTTGGATGACGTCATTTAAAGGAATATTCATTCGCTGTTAGTCCGTCGGCCGAGAAGAATGTTCCGCGCCGGAGGTCTTGAAGATGGAGCTGCTCCTCGTCAGATGGATGAAGATAGAAGATGCCGCTTGGATGAAGATGTCTGCCGGTCCGGATGTCCTCTTCTGCCCGGATAGGATGAAGACTTCTGCCGATCCGGATGTCCTCTTCTGCCCCATCGGATGACCAGTGGTGCCCGGCTGGGTGAAGACGGCTCAAGGTAGGGTGATCTTCAATGGGGTAGTGTTAGGTTTTTTTAAGGAGGGATCGGGTGGGTTTTAGAGTAGGGGTGTGTAACCAGATGCGGGAAAAAAGCTTTCTTCTAGCGCAGTTAAAACTCAAGTGGGAGCCTTAAATGATAATAATATGGCCCAATGTAGGTGAGAGGAGAGGAAGGCAAGCTGAGAGCAGGAAAAAAATATTTAATTGAGAAAAATAACCACAGGAGTTTCTGAATGGACCTATAGTTATAGTTAGTGCTATGAATAAAAAAAAAACCACAGTCATACATAGAGGTATATGCCTTAATTAGTCTTAGATGTGGTGAGCACTCCAACAAAATCTGTTCAAAGGGTGAAAATGCAGGTCCTATCCAAAACAAAATATATATTCACCAAATTAATAGAAAAGACACATCCGTGCCAATAAAGCAAAACACATTAGCTCATAGATATCCCGGGTTTGAGATGACCTATTGGGAAATGTCCCTGTAGGCCAGTCTGTCCTTAATGATGAACGGGTAACATGAAGGTGTGCAAGTTTTCAGTTTACTTATTTTTATTATTTGTTCACTTTTTCAGTTCTCTGTCAGAACACAAAGATATAATAAGTCAGTACACAGAGGCTAAACAATGCTAAACACCAGAGTTTATTATAATAGGAGAAGGAAGATTGGATTCCAAAGTGGAATAAAAAAATATAAGAATAAAAGATTAATGAGTAACAACTTCTTTATACAGAATGCCATTTCACTCAGCTATCATATAATTGTGCTAGGATACCATTATTTTGTTTTAAATTGTAATTCTGGGATAAACTATACAGTAGATTGTAAGCTCTTTTGAGCAGGGATTTCTCCTCTTATATTAGTAAGTCTTTATAGTACCTTCATTTTTATTATCTACCCCATCTCATATACCCAGCGCTACTAAAATTAGCAGCGCAAATAAATTGCAAGAAAAATAATATGTATTCTAGAGGCTGGATTTGAGGTAATCAGGAAATGGGGCTTCTAGCATACAGATTTAGAACTTCTTAAAGGTTTATAACATTTGAACATCAATCTATCTTGAGTTTAGAGGTTTAATATACGTTTCAAGAAAACCTCTTAGGCCTCTAGTTATCAATGTCAGAGCGGATTAGGTCCGACAGACATCACTGAATACGGCGAGCAATATATATACGCTCGCCATATTCAGCATTGCACCAGCAGCTCACAAGAGCTGCTGGTGCAACGCCGCCCCCTGCAGACTCGCGGCCAATGAGCTGGGTGTCAATCAACCCGATCGTACTCGATCGGGTTGATTTCCGGCGATGTCTGTCTGCCTGCTCAGAGCAGGCGGACAGGTTATGGAGCAGCGGTCTTTGTGACCGCTGCTTCATAACTGCTGTTTCTGGCGAGTCTGCAGGCTCGCCAGAAACACAGGACATCAAGCTCCATTCAGAGCTTGATACATATGCCCCATAGAATACAAAAGGATAATAATCAACATGTGAAATTAATCTTTAAAATACTCCCTCATAATTAGGCTTACGAGACGTCCCAGTTTGACCGGTATTGTCCCTGTTTGGAGGCGCTATCCCAGTTTCCCATCCAATTGTTCATTCTGTGGGACACTCGTAGCAGCCACCAAACAAGATCCTGTTTTAGATTTTCAGTTCTACTACTGAACATGAAATGAGGAAAACAGATTGCAAGACACTTTAAAAAACGCGCATGTGCGGCTCATTAAGCTTCCAATATCACCGCACCTTTAATATTTGTCACACGGACCGCCCACTTTACATCTCTGTGAATTGAATCACATGACCAAACATCAGTTGATGTCTGCGGTGGCGCAAGGCAAGGTCACCTGGGTCCACAATAAGGTCAGCGACTTCATCAGTATCCCCCAATCAATATGTCCTGGTTATGAGATAATTACCCCATATAAGAAACCTGTGCCGCCCCCTCCCCGCATGCTGTCGATTTCCCATTCACCCCAACAATTAAGTTCTAAAATGTTTAACTACAAAAGTCCAGTTGCAGCTATATATAGATAACCAAGGTACTTTAGTCTCATATACCGCTCAGATAAAGGAAACATATGAAAGCAAAGAGGGTACTTTAGCTCTGGTGCTGAAATACGATGGAGGACTCCCAAACCTCATAACTGCTAAGCAGCAGTAGGGCTGAGAATGAAAAGTTCCCAGGTTACTCATAGTCCATTTCTTTATGGATAAACTCCATGCACTGCTAATGAACAGACTCTAGATTTGTTGTGAGCGTTTGTATCTCAGATAAAAATTCTACCATAATGAGGGTACAAAATGATAGATGTCAATTACACAGCTGTGTACTTCATATTGAAGGGACAGTAAACAACTTGAAATTTTTATGTAAAATCTTTAGTTTTGCATAATGAAACAACTTTGCATTGCACCCTTCTGACTTCTCAAAGCTAACTCTGCTACATATCTGTTGCTACTAAGATACTAAGTTTATGAGAGTGGTTAGCCTTGTATGTGGCTTAAATTTATTGCTAACTGGAAATTTAGTTCCGGTCAGCAATCGCCATGCCCTTTGACCACGTCCCATTGACCACGCCCTGACCACACCCCTCACTGGCACTGCACCAGGTGATCCCAGTTTCACCTCTATTTAGGTTTAGTAAAAAGAAAAACAACTACAGTTAGACATATGTATTATCTAATGAGAATAACCTGTTAATAATAATTGTGGTGACAAACATTTATTTTGCTTTTCCATTAAAGGGACACTGTACCCAATTTTTTTCTTTTGTAATTCAGAAACAGCATGCAATTTTAAGAAACTTTCTAATGTACTCCTATTATCAATTTTTCTTCGTTCTCTTGCTATCATTATTTGAAAAAGAAGGCATCTAAGCTTTTTTTTCGTTTCAGTACTCTGGACAGCACTTTTTTATTGGTGGATGGATTTATCCACCAATCAGCAAGGACAACCCAGGTTGTTCACCAAAAATGGGCAGGCATCTAAACTTACATTCTTGCATTTCAAATAAAGATACCAAGAGAATGAAGAAAATTTGATAATAGGAGTAAATTAGAAAGTTGCTTAAAATTTCATGCTCAATCTGAATCACGAAAGAAAAAATTTGGGTACAGTGTCCCTTTAACTTTCCTAAAAATTAAAAAATAAACTAGAATTCATCTGTACTAAAAGGATAATTTTGCTGCATTCATTGCTGCTGTGTCATCATATGTTTGCTTTCTTTCTGCCCTGAGTCACACATTTAAACACAAGCAATAAAGCATACATTTATATTTATTACAGTATTTCAGTGCTCTGAACATCTAATAATAAGGTAATTTTAACATTTAACATCTCACATCAAATTTTTCTGGCTCTTCACAAAATGTATTTATCTTGCAAATGTGTCACTTACCAGTTTTCTATAAAGTAAATTCTTTTTTGTACCCTAGAGAAAAGATGTATATCCAGGACCGTCTTTAACACAGGGCAAAAGGGGCAGCTGCCCTGGGCCCAGTCTTTGTTGAGGGGCCCTATAGTCCTAAAAAAAAAAAAAAAAAATTTTTTTTTTTTTTAAGTTCATGCCAGACTGCTGATGTCATGTAACATGGGGGACACACACAGTCAGTCCTAATATTGTCACAGTCAAACGTTCTCTGCTTATATTTATTTGTGAGAAAAGGTGCCAGACCGTGCCAATGTCATGTGACATTCCAAGCTAGTGCCATGTGCTGTTTTAGATGTGCACTGTGCAGCACTGGATGCTAAGCCCTAAGTAGACATCCAGTCAATCCCACTGCATCAGAAAAGGTCCTGCTGGGGTTACCACTGTTACCAGGTAACTGCTCTGGTGGTGGGGATTGTTTCTGGGTAGGGCTGACTATAGGCGCATGCAGCCGAAAGCTGGAGTGTCAGGCACGTGAGGATTTGAGCATCTGTGCAGCTGCACACACTGCTCTCTTCAGTCTTGAGGCTGTGTGACTCGTCTGTATCCATGCAGCCTTGGGCAGACAACATGCAGTCTGCTGGTCCCCTTATCCCTGCTCTTTCTGCTGTGGCTCTAAGGTCAACTAACTGAAGTTTGTTAGGAAAACAGTGCTTTGTAGAAAGGTAGAAAAAATAAGAGGGCGCTAAAGCTAAGATCCCACCACACTTAGTCAAAAATAATAAAAACAACAGATGGCAAATAAATAACTTTACTTCACAATTTTAAATACAGTTCATATAACAATGATAAGAAAAAGGGACGTCTCCCTTAATAAAAATAAAAATAAAAATAAACTGGATTACCACCTTTAAGAAGATAAAAATATGTACTTGAGCTAATTAAAATATGTTCATATGTTCAATGAGCGTTATTCATCCAGTGAGATTGGCTACACTTTAGTGAGTAGCTGCACTTTTGAAACAATGTTCCTTATATAGGCTGATCATGGAAAAATACGTGTTACTGTCCATCAAATGGTTATAACATAGAGAAATTGTATTCTTATTCCTTGTGTGACTCTTTATGATGTGGTTTAAAACAGTCAAAATACACACCTTAGAGTAAAGATGATTATTGCGATCTTTTAAGACTCACACTGTCAGATGTATGTCCAGGTGAGCGGTATCCTCCACTGTTATGTTGCTCTTTTCACTTGCTGGAGCTGAACCCGGTCAGCATGTATGGAAACTGCTTGTCACTCCGATTTCTTCTGTGTTTGGTATTTAATACCGAAGGTGAGAGATGAGATCCGCAGGCCCGCACTTAGCGTGAATCACGCGCGGGTTAGAAATTCTTGAACTAGGTACCTAGATAAGAGATAAAGTAGAGTCCTTTGCAGGGAACAACTGGAAATCAGTCTACGCGTTTCACCCGTTAGCAGGGCTTTTTCAAGATGCCGATATGTTCCCGGGACAGAGTTTAAATATTCATCGGTGTGTGCTGATTGGTGTGACGCTTTTCCAATAAAAGGTGGAATTTGATCCAAATTCCTAGTAGTTTTATTTAAGGTGGTATATTTAGTTTAGACCAGACGATCATGTTTGCTTTCCAAGAATTAGTGTTGAGTCTTGTGATGGTGTGTTTTTGTTAGAAAAAGAGTTTATTGCGCTCAACATGAACAGAACAATTTTTAAAGAATTAAAAATAAAGGTGATAAAACCAGAGGTGGTCTTCCATATTAGACAAAAGAATTTTTAGTTTGATTTGTGTGGTATGTCGAATCAAATTAACAGTTGATCCGTTGATAAAAATAAAATAAAGGTTATATAATTCATTAATTCTAAAAATTCATTATCTAATAAGTCCTAATTATAAAAATTGGAAATATATAAAACAATAAAATTAGAAAATAATAATGATGTAATAAATTGCTTTTAATTTTATTTTAGTTTTATTCAGCACTAGATTAAAAGGGAGTCTTAAATAAATCAGTCTGATCTCATAGGCAGGATGGAATCGTAGACTTTTCTGATGTATTCCTAACAGTCTTCTAAGATATTGTCATGAAAATCTAAAAAATGTTTAATATCTTTTGTGTTACATTTAAATTTGTTTAAAATTTTTATATATTAACTTATAGTCATTATTCAATGTGTCATAAAACTAGGGTGAAAATTTTTTTTTTATAAAAGAGTTTAAAATAGTTCACCTTATATTTTTCTATTTGAAAGACGTTAAGAGTTAATTAAATTTCTTTTTAAAAGTTAGATTTTGACTCCTAGAAAAGGGGACAGGTCTATTTCGGAGTTTAGGCCTCGGGGGAAGAGGGTATCGAATTTATAGATTAGTTCAGCTTCTTTTTTTAGTAGCTTACTTTCAAAATTACCCCCTCTCCAGTCACCTCTGACCTTACATATTCCCCAGAATTTTAGATGCTCTAATTTATTTTTATGTATCTCTCTGAAGTGTTTGTATAAGTGAGTGTCAAAATTCCCCTTTTCAATATTACAGAGATGTTCTCTGATCCTGTCACGTAGAAGTCTAGTTGTTTCTCCAATGTAAAACAGATCACATGAACATTTTAAAAGATATATAATGCCTTTATTTGAACATCTTATTGTGTCTTTAATTTTAAAATTTTCATTTGTGCCTGTTATCTGGATAGAACTCATTTTGCTACTATATTTACAGGCCCTGCAGGAAATACAGGGGAAAAAACCTTTCAAATTATTCCCTCTAAGATCTTGGTCTGCCATAGTGGTGTTTTCTTTTTGTAAAACACTAGGAGCAAGAATTTGTTTTAAATTCCTAGCTCTCCTGAAGATGATTTTCGGTTTATATGCTAAGAGGTCTCCTATCAAGGGATCTTTTTTGACTATATGCCAGTGTTTTGTAATGATTTTTCGTAATGCTTGGTGGTCATCGTTGTAGTTTGTTATCAGTGCTACATCATATTCATTTTTATTATCTCTTATGTCCAATGTATTTTTCTCTTTATATTGTAAGAGAGAACTTCGTTCAGTAGTCTTAGCTCTCGTCATGGCTCCTTCTAGTTCTTGTTCACTGTAACCTCTTTCATGGAATCTTTGTTGGAGAACATTTACTTGGGTTTCAAAATCTATAAGCCTTGAACAATTTTTCTTAATTCTAAGGTACTGGCCTATAGGTATATTGCCTTTCCATCTCTCATGGTGGCAACTCTTTTTGTGGACGTACCCATTACAATCTACTTGTTTAAAGTACGTTCTAGTAGCTAGACTACTTTCATCTGCAAATATTTCTAAATCCAGAAAGGAGATGGAAGTGTTACTGTAGTGATAAGTGAAATGGAGATTTTTATCATTATTATTCATTGCTTGGAAGAACAATTTTAGATTTTCCTCGGAACCTTTCCATATAATTAGTATATCGTCTATATACCTCTTGAAGAGCACGAGGTCCGCGCCAAATTCATGTGACCTAAGGAAATTATCCTCCCAGTCTCCCATGAATATATTGGCATAACTTGGCGCGAACCTCATGCCCATCGCGGTACCCTCAAGTTGAAGATAATATTTTCCATTGAACTCAAAATAATTGTTTTCTAATATAAATTTTATTCCCTTTAAAATAAACTGTCTAAGATGTATATCTATGTCTTTGTCTAATTTAAGGGTATTTTCAATTGCCTTGAGGCCCTGTTCATGGTCAATAATTGTGTAAAGGGATGTAACATCACTAGTAGCAAGTATATAATTGTCTTCCCATTTAATTTTTTCTATTAATTGTAATACTTGAGTAGAGTCTTTAAGATAGGTTTTTAAGTTGTTCACATATTTCTGAAGAAAAATGTCCACATATCTGGAAAGGTTGGATGTTATAGAACCTATTCCAGATATGATGGGTCTGCCCGGAGGGTTAATAAGATCTTTATGAATTTTCGGGAGAAAGTAAAAGATGGGGGTCCTGGGAAACTCAGGATATAGATAATTAAATTCATTATCATTAATAATGCCCCCATCTTTTCCTTCCTCCAATATACAAAGTAAGCTTTTTTTGATTTTTTTAATCGGATTTAGTTCTAATGTTTTATACGTCTTAGGATCATTCAATATTCTATTTGCTTCTGCGATATAGTTTGTTCTATTCATAATGACAACCCCCCCCACCCTTATCGGCTGGCTTTATGATCACATCTTTGTTTTTTGTAGTTTGTCTATGATCTCTTTGTCTTTTTTTGATAGGTTGAAGTTAGGTTTCGATTTTTTGGGGTTAAAGTCTTTTAGATCTTGTAGGACCATTTTTTCAAAGGTTTCTATATTAGACCCTTTAGCATATGAGGGGTAGAATTTGGAAGTCGGTCTAAGATTAGTATAGATTCTCTTACCATCATTTGCTATTATATTTTTAGGAAATTTTGATGGATTTACCTGTCTTTCTATGGGATTTTTCAGAAAATAGCGTTTCAACGTTAACTTTCTGGTGAATTGTTTTATATGAATGTGGGTGTTGAATTTATTCAAATTTGTGGTAGGGGCAAAAGATAAACCTAATGACAGTATCCTTTTTTCGTCATTATCTAATTCTTTATTGCTCAGATTGAAAATGCCTGTATTATCAGTTATTATCTCACTCTCTTTGCCTCTCCTTCTATTCTTTCCTCCTCTTTGTCCTCTAGTTGTCTTTTTTTTATGTTTAATGGGGTGTATGTTCTCTCTGGAAAGGCAATATACCTATAGGCCAGTACCTTAGAATTAAGAAAAATTGTTCAAGGCTTATAGATTTTGAAACCCAAGTAAATGTTCTCCAACAAAGATTCCATGAAAGAGGTTACAGTGAACAAGAACTAGAAGGAGCCATGACGAGAGCTAAGACTACTGAACGAAGTTCTCTCTTACAATATAAAGAGAAAAATACATTGGACATAAGAGATAATAAAAATGAATATGATGTAGCACTGATAACAAACTACAACGATGACCACCAAGCATTACGAAAAATCATTACAAAACACTGGCATATAGTCAAAAAAGATCCCTTGATAGGAGACCTCTTAGCATATAAACCGAAAATCATCTTCAGGAGAGCTAGGAATTTAAAACAAATTCTTGCTCCTAGTGTTTTACAAAAAGAAAACACCACTATGGCAGACCAAGATCTTAGAGGGAATAATTTGAAAGGTTTTTTCCCCTGTATTTCCTGCAGGGCCTGTAAATATAGTAGCAAAATTAGTTCTATCCAGATAACAGGCACAAATGAAAATTTTAAAATTAAAGACACAATAAGATGTTCAAATAAAGGCATTATATATCTTTTAAAATGTTCATGTGATCTGTTTTACATTGGAGAAACAACTAGACTTCTACGTGACAGGATCAGAGAACATCTCTGTAATATTGAAAAGGGGAATTTTGACACTCACTTATACAAACACTTCAGAGAGATACATAAAAATAAATTAGAGCATCTAAAATTCTGGGGAATATGTAAGGTCAGAGGTGACTGGAGAGGGGGTAATTTTGAAAGTAAGCTACTAAAAAAAGAAGCTGAACTAATCTATAAATTCGATACCCTCTTCCCCCGAGGCCTAAACTCCGAAATAGACCTGTCCCCTTTTCTAGGAGTCAAAATCTAACTTTTAAAAAGAAATTTAATTAACTCTTAACGTCTTTCAAATAGAAAAATATAAGGTGAACTATTTTAAACTCTTTTATAAAAAAAAAATTTTCACCCTAGTTTTATGACACATTGAATAATGACTATAAGTTAATATATAAAAATTTTAAACAAATTTAAATGTAACACAAAAGATATTAAACATTTTTTAGATTTTCATGACAATATCTTAGAAGACTGTTAGGAATACATCAGAAAAGTCTACGATTCCATCCTGCCTATGAGATCAGACTGATTTATTTAAGACTCCCTTTTAATCAAGTGCTGAATAAAACTAAAATAAAATTAAAAGCAATTTATTACATCATTATTATTTTCTAATTTTATTGTTTTATATATTTCCAATTTTTATAATTAGGACTTATTAGATAATGAATTTTTAGAATTAATGAATTATATAACCTTTATTTTATTTTTATCAACGGATCAACTGTTAATCTGATTCGACATACCACACAAATCAAACTAAAAATTCTTTTGTCTAATATGGAAGACCACCTCTGGTTTTATCACCTTTATTTTTAATTCTTTAAAAATTGTTCTGTTCATGTTGAGCGCAATAAACTCTTTTTCTAACAAAAACACACCATCACAAGACTCAACACTAATTCTTGGAAAGCAAACATGATCGTCTGGTCTAAACTAAATATACCACCTTAAATAAAACTACTAGGAATTTGGATCAAATTCCACCTTTTATTGGAAAAGCGTCACACCAATCAGCACACTCCGATGAATATTTAAACTCTGTCCCGGGAACATACCGGCATCTTGAAAAAGCCCTGCTAACGGGTGAAACGCGTAGACTGATTTCCAGTTGTTCCCTGCAAAGGACTCTACTTTAACTCTTATCTAGGTACCTAGTTCAAGAATTTCTAACCCGCGCGTGATTCACGCTAAGTGCGGGCCTGCGGATCTCATCTCTCACCTTCGGTATTAAATACCAAACACAGAAGAAATCGGAGTGACAAGCAGTTTCCATACATGCTGACCGGGTTCAGCTCCAGCAAGTGAAAAGAG
The DNA here is from genome assembly GCF_027579735.1 of Bombina bombina. Classification (NCBI taxonomy): domain Eukaryota; kingdom Metazoa; phylum Chordata; class Amphibia; order Anura; family Bombinatoridae; genus Bombina; species Bombina bombina. Next base: position 945,738,923 of record NC_069500.1, read on the forward strand.
CAACATAACAGTGGAGGATACCGCTCACCTGGACATACATCTGACAGTGTGAGTCTTAAAAGATCGCAATAATCATCTTTACTCTAAGGTGTGTATTTTGACTGTTTTAAACCACATCATAAAGAGTCACACAAGGAATAAGAATACAATTTCTCTATGTTATAACCATTTGATGGACAGTAACATGTATTTTTCCATGATCAGCCTATATAAGGAACATTGTTTCAAAAGTGCAGCTACTCACTAAAGTGTAGCCAATCTCACTGGATGAATAACGCTCATTGAACATATGAACATATTTTAATTAGCTCAAGTACATATTTTTATCTTCTTAAAGGTGGTAATCCAGTTTATTTTTATTTTTATTTTTATTTTTATTAAGGGAGACGTCCCTTTTTCTTATCATTGTTATATGAACTGTATTTAAAATTGTGAAGTAAAGTTATTTATTTGCCATCTGTTGTTTTTATTATTTTTGACTAAGTGTGGTGGGATCTTAGCTTTAGCGCCCTCTTATTTTTTCTATCTTTTTATACTTGTGACAATCCAGGGGGGACTGTCTTAGAGTGGCCGAGGTCTACTTTAGCTATTAGCGCTATATTTTTGCACTCACTTTGTAGAAAGGTGTCAGTGGGAAGAATAAGTGAGTGTACACATGCCCCTCCCCCATGCAGCATTGTCTAGTGCAGGATGAGAGGAAACTTGTTCCTAGCAAAGTAGTGACATGTGCTGCTGTGGCTGATGTATAGTGTCATGCTGATACTTCACACATTAAGGTAAGGTTTATTTTTATAGTTTTTATTTCTCTCTGTTTCAGATTTTACAGCTTCCCATAGTAGTTCTACTGTTCCAGTCAGTAAACTTATATCTGTATGCACCTCTATGCTTCCGCCTCAGTCTTTACCTTGCTTTGCTCCTGTTGGCTGCTCTAAATCTCTTTAGCCAGCTAACCTCACACCAGAATCACATTCAAAAGCATATTAAATTAATCCAAAGTGGAGGAATTTATATATTTATTTACTTATTAGTACTGCTTAGGTCCAGTTTCACATATTGCAATTTTTTTTTAATGATTAGCCCAGCAGTGGATGATCCACTGCTGGGCTAATAATTAAAAAAAAAAAAAAAAAAATATTGATTTAGTTGTTTTTTGGGATGTTGGGGTGGAGAGCGAAATTGCTTGGGAGGGGGGGCCCAAGAAAATGTTTGCCCGGGGTACAGTCAATATTAAAGACGGCCCTGTGTATATCAACTGCAGTATATTACAGCTTCTATTGATGCCACATTTCTGCAAGAATGTCCAACTTTTTCTTGAGTGACCCAATTGTGATGTGTTTTGAAATTATCTATAAACAACCCTCAAATAATATTTTAGATGACAATTTATCACTGGCAACCTGGTGCAAAAATAAACCTGTATTTTTGCCTAGACCCAGGAAGACAAGAGGATTGCACCCATCATTTTCCCTATTGTAAGATAATAGTTTGGTGCAAACAATTAGTATAAAGGGCACATGTTCTGCAAAAACAAATATTTTGCCTTTGATCTCTTTGACCTCTGATTACTCAGTAATGCCTTGAACCCGAGAATTTTAGTGCTGCACTATTCTCTAATTGCCTAGCAACCCCCTAAATTTCCTTTAGGGATTCTCACTGATGCTTTGCTATGTAATCTTTCTGAGCAATTTTTTTTTAAGTTCCATTCTTCATTGTATTCTCCATTTTATATTTTGTATCCCTGTATTCCTAATAACTGTTTTGTTTTTTTGATACAAAACAGTATACAGAGGTTTCTCAGAAAACACTACACTCTATGATTTATTTAAATAGATAGGAATGCTCATGCACCCATCACATATTAAAAGCCTGGGTGCACCCTGCAAAAATCAAGCAGTTATATAATAACACTCTCTTCATCAGGTATATGCATAAGGACATAAACCCGCCCTTTTGTGAGCAATACCTAAACCACCCAAACTACCATAAATAATGATACACATAAGGGCATAAACCCACCCATTTGTGAGCAATACCTAAGCCACCCAAGCTACCATAAATAATGACACACCACAGAGCTGCAGAAAAGACCAGACATGGTCCCATTTATTAACAATAAATAAAACGTCAGAAAAATGTGTTTAAACGTATTTAACAAATAACCAGTGGGCGGCGCAAGAGTTCCTAAAATATATAACCCAAGAGAAGCAGAACACGACTTGTAGATAGGAAGGTCTGTGGAGACCATGATGGGTACCACCTAGGCTCCAACCTGCTGAATTATGCCCTTCCCTTTAGCTCGGCCCTCACTGCAACAAGCTCCGGACAAAACCACACTCCCTACCCAGTAGGGATCTAGGTAATGCCAGTTGTACCAAAAAGCAAATATCTGTAGGAGCCAAAAATTTAAAACCAAAATTTAAAACCATGGAATTACCCACAGTGCTAGAATAAATGTATCATGCTCCTGCCATGGTGTCTACAGCAACCCTAAGGAAGCCGGTAATCTCTGCATGGACCACAAATGCAACACATACAAACCATAACAAAATACAGGGAGAGAGGGAAAAGCCGGGACCAGGATGAAAAGGAAAAGAGGAAGAAGAATCTCCTGCCCAAGATTTTATAACGTAACCATCCCTCCAGACAAGCAACAATATTTCAAACTCTGGCCTGGCCTAGCTCTTAGGCACCTAGGTTATAAGTTTTGCGTTGTGGCTTTTAACACTAAAAAAATGTCAGCGTAAAAGCAGGAACACACAATTGGGAGTAATGTCGGTATAGCTTTACCGCAAGCATTGTAGCATGTAACGCAACGTCAATCCCTCACTCCAAAAAAATTACCTTTTTGTGTTTCCATAGCGTTGGTATTAAGGTTGTGCATTCAGGCTAAAATGCTAGCGTTACAGCCTTTATCGACACGATCCATACCGCCATCTGAGAGCAGTAGTTATGGATTTTGTGTAACAAAAATGTTTCACAAAACTCATAACTAAACTGTTACAAAGTACACTAATACACATAAACTACCTATTAACCCCTAATCCGAGGCACCCCCGCATCACAAACACTATATTAAACCCTAATTTGCCACCCACCCACATCGCGACTATTAAGCCCTTAGTGACCACAGCACTTTTCCATTTTCTAAACGTTTGGGACCAGGGCTATTTTTACATTTCTGCAGTGTTTGTGTTTAGCTGTAATTTTCACATATTATATACCGCTTTTCTCACCATTAAATGGACTTTCGAAAGATACCATTATTTTCATCATATCATATAATTTACTATAAGAAAATTATAAAATATGATGAAAAAATTTAAAAAAACACACTTTTTCTAACTTTGACCCCAAAATCTGTTACACATCTACAACCACCAAAAAACACCCATGCTAAATAGTTTCAAAATTTTGTCCTGAGTTTAGAAATACACAATGTTTACATGTTCTTTGCTTCTTTTTTTTTTTGCAAGTTATAGGGCAATAAATACAAGTAGAACTTTGCTATTTCCAAATTTTTTTTTCAAAATTAGCGATAGTTACATTGGAACACTGATATCTGTCAGGAATCCCTGAATATCCCTTGACATGTATATATTTATTTTTAGAAGACAACCCAAAGTATTGATCTAGGCCCATTTTGGCATATTTCATGCCACCATTTCATCGCCAAATGCGATCAAATAAAAAAAGTTTACTTTTTCACAAACTTTAGGTTTCTCACTGAAATAATTTACAAACAGCTTGTGCAATTATGGCACAAATGGTTGTAAATGCTTCTCTGGGATCCCCTTTGTTCAGAAATAGCAGACATATGGCTTTGTTTTTTGGTAATTAGAAGGCCGCTAAATGCTGCTGCGCACCACACGTGTATTAAGCCCAGCAGTGAAGGGGTTAATTAGGGAGCTTGTAGGGTTAATTTTAACTTTAGTGTAGTGTAGTAGACAACCCAAAGTATTGATCTAGGCCCATTATTGTATATTTCATGCCACCATTTCACCGCCATATGCAATCAAATAAAATAAAACGTTAAATTTTTCACAATTTTAGATTTCTCACTGAAATTATTTACAAACGGCTCGTGCAATTATGGCACAAATGGTTGTAAATGCTTCTCTGGGATCCCATTTGTTTAGAAATAAAAGACATTTATGGCTTTGGCGTTACTTTTTGGTAATAAGAAGGCCGCACCACACTTGTATTATGCCCAGCAGTTAAGGGGTTAATTAGGTAGCTTGTAGGGTTAATTTTAGCTTTAGTATAGAGATCAGCCTCCCATCTGACACATCCCACCCCCTGATCCCTCCCTGACCCCCCTCAAACAGCTCTCTACCTTACCCCACCGCACAATTGTCACCGTCATCTTAAGTATTGTCAGAAAGACTGCCAGTACTAAAATAAAAAACATTTTATTATTTATTTTATGTTTATTTATTTTTTTATATTCAGTCTGCAGTGATGGATCCTCAATTAGCCCCCAACCTCCCTGATCACCCCCATACATCACTCTAACCCTCCCCCCTCTACCTATTTGCTGCCATCTTTGGTACTAGCAGCTGTCTGTCAGTACCCAGTTTGCCCCCCCCAAAGTTTTTTTTTTACGTTTTTTTTTTATTTCAAATAATTATTTTCTGTAGTGTAGCTGCCCCCCTCAATAATCTACCTCCCTCCCCCTCCCAGATCCCTTGTGCAACATACTAGATCCCCCTGCCCTCCATCCTTCATATACATTTACGTTTTAAGAGTGGCTCTCTCTGCATCGGTGGGTAAAAAAGGCAATTGCAGTGATGCCTCAATATCGAGGCATCACTACAATACCGTGGAACAGCTGGAAGCGATCACGATTGCTTCCAGCACTTTAAACCCCAGAGGACGTGCCAGGCAGGTAGTTTTTTGGAGGACGTACCTGGCACGTCCTCGGTCGTTAAGGGTTAAATAAAGTTATTAACCCCTAAATCGCCGCTCCCTGACATAGCTGCCACTAAATAAAGTTATCAACCCCTAAACCTCCGGCCTCCCACATCTCCGCCAGTAAATAAACCTATTAACCCTTAAGCCACCGCCCCCACATCACAAAACACTAAATTAAGCTATTAAACCCTAAACCTAACACCCCCTAACTCTAAATTAAAATTACAATGTAACTATTTAAACAAATAAAAACTCACATGTGAAATAAAAATAAACCTAACATTAAACTATAAATTAACCTAACCTTACCATTCTAATAAAATAAAAAATCTACCAATAAAAATATCTAAACCTAACACTACGAAAAAAATTAAAAAATCTAAATTACAACTAAAAAAACAAATCCTACGAAAAATGTTAAAAAAATCTAACACCGAGATTACGAGTTTTGCGTTAGCCTTAAAAAACAGCGTTGAGAGTTCCCAACGCTGCTTTTTATCTAACGCTGGTATTACGAATCTGACAGGTAGAGGCTCACCGCTCACTTTTCTTCCGCGACTCGAGGCTACCGCAAATCCCCTTACATCAATTGCGTATCCTATCTTTTTAATGGGATTTGCCTAACGCTGGTATTACAAGTCTTGGAAGAAGTGAGCGGTAGACCCTCTCCTGTCAAGACTTCTACCGCATTTAAAAGTCAGTAGTTAAGAGTTTTATAGGCTAACGCCGGAACATAAAACTCTTAACTAAAGTGCTCAAAAGTACACTAACACCCATAAACTACCTATTAACCCCTAAACCGAGCCCCCCCCACATCGCAAACACTATAATAAAAATTTTTAACCCCTAATCTGCCGACCGGACATCGCCGCCACCTACATTAAACTTATGAACCCCTAATCTGCTGCCCCTAACATCGCCGACACCTACATTTTATTTATTAACCCCTAATCTTCCACCCCCAACGTCGCCGCCACCTACCTACAATTATTAACCCCTAATCTGCCAACCGGACATCGCCGCCACTTTAATAAATGTATTAACCCCTAAACCGCTGCACTCCGGCCTCGCAAACACTAGTTAAATTATATTAACCCCTGATCTGCCCCCCCAACGTCGCTGACATCTACTTACATTTATTAACCTCTACTATGCCACCCCCAACGTCGCCGACACCTACTTACATTTATTAACCCCTAATCTGCCACCCCCAACGTCTCCGCTACTATATTAAATTTATTAACCCCTTAACCTAAGTCTAAACCTAACCCTAACCCCCCTAACAAATATAATTTAAATTAAACTAAATTAATTTAACATAATTAAATAGATTATTCCTATTTAAAACTAAATACTTACCTATAAAATAAACCCTAAGATAGCTACAATATAACTAATAGTTACATTGTAGCTAGCTTAGGATTTATATTTATTTTACAGGCAACTTTGTATTTATTTTAACTAGGTACAATAGTTATTAAATAGTTATTAACTATTTAATAACTACCTAGCTAAAATAAGTACAAAATTACCTGTAAAATAAATCCTAACCTAAGTTACAATTACACTTAACACTACACTATCATTAAATTAATTACCTAAACTACCTACAATTAATTACAATTAAATTCAATAAACTAAAGTACAAAAAAAACAAACACTAAATTACAGAAAATAAAAAAAGAATTACAAGAATTTTAAACTAATTACACCTACTCTAATCCCCCTAATAAAATAAAAAAGACCCCCAAAATAAAAAAATTCCCTGCCCTATACTAAATTACAAATAGCCCTTAAAAGGGCCATTTGCGGGGAATTGCCCCAAAGTAATCAACTCTTTTACCTGAAAAAGAAAAATACAATACCCCCCAACATTAAAACCCACCACCCACACACCCCTACTCTAACCCCCTGAAGATCTCCCTACCTTGAGCCGTCTTCACCCAGCCGGGCACAAATGGTCCTCCATACGGCAGAAGTCTTCATCCGATCGGGGCAGAAGAGGTCCTCCAGACAGTAGAAGGTTTCATCCAGGCTGCATCTTCTATCTTCATCCTTCCGGAGTGGAGCGGAGCCATCTTCTATCCAGCCGACGCGGAGCCATCGTCTTCTTACGACGTCCTAACGAAGAATAAAGGTTCCTTTAAATGACGTCATCCAAGATGGCGTCCCTTGAATTCCGATTGGCTCATAGGATTCTATCAGCCAATCGGAATTAAGGTAGGAAAAATCCTATTGGCTGATCCAATCAGCCGATAGGATTGAGGTCGCATTCTATTGGCTAATATTATTTAGTGGCGGCGATGCCGGGTTGCGGCGGATTAGGGGTTAATAGCTTTATTATAGTGGTGGCGATGTCGGGGTGCAGGGGAATAGGGGTTATTAGCTTTATTAAAGTGGCAGCGATGTCGGGGAGCAGCGGAATAGGGGTTAATAACTTTTATTAGTGGCGGCAATGTCGGGAACAGCAGATTAGGGGTTAATAACTTTATTTAGGTGTCGACAATGTCGGGGGCGGCAGATTAGGGGTGTTTAGACTTGAGGTTTATGTTAGTGTGTTAGGTTTAAACGTAACTTTTTTTCCATTCCCGCATTTCAGGTGTTAGTTTTTTTCTAACACTCTCTCCCCATTGATGTCTATGGGGGAAAGCATGCACAAGCACATCAAAGCAGCCCTTGGATTTTGTGTGGTATGGAGCTTAACGCCAACATATCGCACACACAAGGAGGCTTTTCATATGGGAGGTGAAATAACGCAACTTTTGTTGCATTCATTTCGCACCCTGTTTAGCGCAAAACTCGTAATCTAGGTGAGGGTGACTTAGTCCTTAAGGCGTCCAATTAAATACCGTGCACTTTCATAAGGGCATAAACCCACCAATTTGTGAGCAATACATAAGACACCCAAACTACAATAAATAATGGAGCTGGAGGCATGGTCGCATTTATTAACAATAAATAAAAAAGCATGAAAATTTGTTTAAACTTATTTAAAAAATAACCAGGGGGTGATGCAAGAGTTCATAAAATGTATAACCCAAGAGAAGCAGGACAGGGCCCATAGATAGGAAGTTCTGTGAAGTCCCTGTTGGGCACCGCCTTACAAAAACAGCTGCCACCTGCTGCATCGTGCCCTTCCCATTAGCACGACCCTCACTCCTACAGGCTCCAGGAAAAAAATTGAGCCCTAACCCTGCTACAAAAATTATCCCACCCTAAGGAGAAACAGCTCTTGCCGCCACCCAACAACGAAACTTGGGGGCGAAGAGACTCTCTAATATTATTTAAAAACAAATCTAAACACACTTTAAATGCTAAACAGCATTATAAACCTAATAAAATAATCACACAACACAGAATATATAATTAAACTAAGTTAAATGAACAAAAACATTTGTTAAACAGCATTATAAACCTAATAAAATAATCACACAACACAGACTTTACTTGCATTTTTCTGCAAACAGTTCTTTCTATGCATTCCAATCTGGACTGATTACAGACAGGGAGATCTTGTTCCTTTGAAATCTGCTTGATAGCTCAGGTCTGGCTTGCATATCTTTGCTGCAAAACAAGCGGACAGCTCCATTATAAAAGCATTATAAACCTAATAAAATAATCACACAACACAGACTTTACTTGCATTTTTCTGCAAACAGTTCTTTCTATGCATTCCAATCTGGACTGATTTATAGACAGGAAGATCTTGTTCCTTTGAAATCTGCTTGATAGCTCAGGTCTGGCTTGCATATTTTGCTGCAACACAAGCAGACAGCTCCACCTACTGGCTATTTTAATCAATGCACTACTTCTCAATGCTTCAATAGCAGTCACATGGCTGAAAAAAAAGGTTGTTATTCTGAAACGGTGCAAATTGAACCGTTGTAAACCGAGGGCCACCTGTATATATATATATATATATATATATATATATATATATATATATATATATATATATATATATATATACAGTATATATATACCTGATAAAGATTTCTCGAGTCCTCCAAAATATTTTCATGCCCAATTAGAAATCCCCCAGCAAACATCATGGTTCTTCCCAGCTCCTAATTAATAAGTTTCCTAATTCTGTAAGCTGCAGAATGACAAGTTAAATGCCTCTAAACTCTCCTGGCTACCCAATTTAACTCTAGGAATCCTTACATTTAGCTAGCGAATATCTGCTTTCATTATATTAATCAAGTCCAGCACAGGAGCTGTGACAACATCATTACTCCCCAAATGGAGGAGACCAATATGAGGCTTGCCCCATCTGTGAAGTGTCTCCTGGATAACTGCTGGCAAGTCGCTAAAACTCATACCTCACTTGTCAAGCCAACAAATCTAAGCCTGAGAAGGAGGGAAACTGAGATTCTGACCTCCTGGACTGGATAACACACTGACCACATGATGTAGGAGTGGCCTACCATTCAAACCCTAACAGGACCCATGGAAACACATCCAAAAAAGTAAACATGAGCAGCAATAACCAAAAAAGTTAAACAAACAAGAAATAAACAACCATTATGTGCTAAAATAAGACTGGCTGGTGAATATACAATTTATTCCTCTGCAAGCACAATCTGCCCAAGTGCTTGATCTGGTCAACTGACCTACCCTGAACTGCTGCGCTAGTAGCAGTCCTATTCTGAATGAATGTGGATCTATTTTTGACACATCCAGACCAGCCTTACCTGCTGCATGATACAAAACTTGCCTGGATTGATACCTATACCAATTCTCAACATTTTTGTTTAGCCCTCATGTATTCACTAACTAGGCAAACTGGGCAAATTCTCTGGAATCGATACCCACTCGCCCTCGGCCAATTGATCTTTCTCAGATCTATGAATAAAAAGCATAATTGCCCTGTTAATAAAGCGCACATGCAACAACTAAACCCCACTACCAACTAAATGCTTCGCTGGGGATTCAGTCCTAAGTGCACCATAGTAAGCAAACTCAAAGCAACACACTGCGTCCAACACCCTCAGCAAAAGAGACAAATGCTGCATAGTAATAAGCTCTCTCACATCTGCAACTTTAACCTTTAGACCTGCTCCAACCACTCAGGATCTGTCTAACCATAAATTAACCAATGGGGTCCTGCATACCCTGCAACTTAACCCCTTAATGACCTTGCATTTCAGACTAAAACCTTTTTAGCATTTATGCCATCACTCCATGTAACCAGAAATAGAGCCTTTTTTTAATTTACCTGTCAAAACTATATATTTTTTTTAGTAAAGTATCAAAGTATTGATCTAGGCCCATTTTGTTATTTTTCATGCCACTATTTCACCACCAAATGCGATCAAATAAAAAAAGCATTAACTTTTTCACAAACTTTAGGTTTCTCACTGAAATTGTTTATAAACTGCTTGTGCAATCATGGCACAAATGGTTGTAAAAACTTCTCTAGGATCATCTTTGTTCAGAAATAGCAGACATGCATGGCTTTGCCATTGCTTTTTGGAAATTTGAAGGTAATTAGACTTGCAGCTGTGCACCACAATTTAATATTCCCAGCAGTGAAGGGGTTAATCAGGTAGCTTGTATGGTTAATTTTAGCTTTAGTGAACTGTAGAGATTACCATCCCACCTGACACTTCCCACTACCTGAACCCTCTCAAACAGCTCTCTTTCCTCCCTCACCGCTCACTGCTCGCCCCATCTTAGGTACTGGCAGTCTGCCAGTATGCAGTTTTAAAACCATTATTATTATTATTATTTTTTTAAGTGTATGATTACCCCCTTACTTTCCCACCTCACTGATCCTTCCCATAAAGCTCTTATCCTCTGCCCTCTAACTAATTGCCCCCATCTTAGGTAATGCCATCAGTCTGCCAGTACCAATTTTCTATTTAATAAAAAAATATATATATTTTTCTGTAGTGTAGCTGCTCCCCTCATTTACCACCGCTACCAGATGCAGAGGGAAATAGAGGCCTAGATTTAGAGTTGGGCGGTAGCCGTCAAAACCAGCGTTAGAGGCTCCTAACACTGGTTTTTACCGCCCTCTGGTATTTGGAGCCAGTCATTAAAGGGTCTAACGCTCACTTTCCAGCCGCGACTTTTCCATACCGCAGATCCCCTTACGTCAATTGCGTATCCTATCTTTTCAATGGGATTTTTCTAACGCTGGTATTTAGAGTCGTGGCTGAAGTGAGCGTTAGAAATCTAACGACAAAACTCCAGCCGCAGAAAAAAGTCAGGAGTTAAGAGCTTTCTGGGCTAACGCCGGTTCAAAAAGCTCTTAACTACTGTGCTCTAAAGTACACTAACACACATAAACTACCTATGTACCCCTAAACCGAGGAACCACATCGCCGCCACTATATTTAAATTTTTTAACCCCTAATCTTCCGCTCCGTTCACTGCCGTCAACTACGTTATCCCTATGTACCCCTAATCTGCTGCCCCTAACACCGCCGACCCCTATATTATATTTATTAACCCCTAATCTGCCCCCCACAACGTCGCCTCCACCTGCCTACACTTATTAACCCCTAATCTGCTAACCGGACCGCACCGCTATTATAATAAAGTTATTAACCCCTAATCCGCCTCACTCCCGCCTCAATAACCCTATAATAAATAGTATTAACCCCTAATCTGCCCTCCCTAACATCGCCGACACCTAACTTCAAGCATTAACCCCTAATCTGCCGACCGGAGCTCACCGCTATTCTAATAAATATTTTAACCCCTAAAGCTAATTCTAACCCTAACACCCCCCTAACTTAAATATAATTTAAATCTAACGAAATAAATTAACTATTATTAAATAACTTATTCCTATTTAAAGCTAAATACTTACCTATAAAATAAACCCTAATATAGCTACAATATAAATTATAATTATATTGTAGCTATTTTAGGATTAATATTTATTTTACAGGCAACTTTGTATTTATTTTAACCAGGTACAATAGCTATTAAATAGTTAATAACTATTTAATAGTTACCTAGTTAAAATAAAAAAATATAAAAGAAAGATAGAAAAAAATACCAGGGTATATAAGATTACCCTAGAACAGCAAGGGAATAAACGGCACACATAGAAGACTTTCAAAAATTTATTTATAATAATTTCCCAAAAATACACTTAAGTATATAGCGATATCTTATCTGTCAATATCAGTTACCACTAAAGACAGCAAAATCTAAAACATTTTAAGTGCACTTAGACCTAATACTTTCCCTATGCTATAAATTACAAAAAGACATCATAAACAATAAGGGGTTAACCAGAAAACTCATGTTTATAACGAATGTTACATAGAATCTAATGTTTATAGGACATTTATAGTAAGTAGGCAAAATACATGTTAAACATAGCGTTGGCACTATGTGTTTATGAGAACCCAGGTACCTGTCGAATGTACCGTGGGCCAGGATTTCTAGTGCACCTGTCCAGGCCTATTCCCTGAATCTTTTGTTTCTTCAGAGACATTTTGGCTCTATACATGCAGCTGTACCTTTAAAGTGAGCTACGAATCTTTCAGGTGTGACTCCGACAGTGGAGTAAGTGGTTTTGAGGAGTGTGCTATTGGAGTGCAATGGAAGATGTGCCTATACGATAGGTGAACATATACATAACTTTGCGATACAGTCATTTGTCAAAGTTCTTGGCAAAACTTACAATGCAAAATTGATTCAAATGGATCCTTCTGTCTATAGCCACTCATAGTCCCTGGTGACGAGAGACCACTCCCACTATTGCTGATGTCACACGCCAAGTAATCATCACAGGTGCTTGCAAGCAGAAGACAAGTGGAAACAACAAAAACCGGAGGACTTAAGCTAAGTATATGCTGTGTTTTCCAACTGAATTATTACACTTGCTAGAGACTCTTTATCCAGCAGTACTACTTGCGGCACATTTATTTGCCTTAAGAGAAGATTCCCTGGTATATATAAAGAGGCAAAACAAGCGCTTTTTGATACATAACATAGTTCACCTCTGTTTGGACTGCAGCCATATGTTTAACATGTATTTTGCCTACTTACTATAAATGTCCTATAAACATTAGATTCTATGTAACATTCGTTATAAACATGAGTTTTCTGGTTAACCCCTTATTGTTTATGATGTCTTTTTGTAATTTATAGCATAGGGAAAGTATTAGGTCTAAGTGCACTTAAAATGTTTTAGATTTTGCTGTCTTTAGTGGTAACTGATATTGACAGATAAGATATCGCTATATACTTAAGTGTATTTTTGGGAAATTATTATAAATAAATTTTTGAAAGTCTTCTATGTGTGCCGTTTATTCCCTTGCTGTTCTAGGGTAATCTTATATACCCTGGTATTTTTTTCTATCTTTCTTTTATATTTTATATTTACTATAAGGGTGGCACCATTTAAAGCAAATTAGCAATATTACCTACTCTCTCACACCCCCTATATTTAGTACCTAGTTAAAATAATTACAAAATTACCTGTAAAATAAATCCTAACCTAAGTTACAATTAAACCTAACACTACACTATCAATAAATTAATTAAACTACCTACAATTATCTACAATTAAACCTAACACTACACTATCAATAAATTATTTAAATACAATACCTACAAATAACTACAATTAAATAAACTAAAGTACAAAAAATAAAAAAGAACTAAGTTACAAAAAATAATTTTTTTTTACAAACATTAGAAAAATATTACAACAATTTTAAACTAATTACACCTACTCTAAGCCCCCTAATAAAATAACAAAGACCCCCAAAATAAAAAAATGCCCTACCCTATTCTAAATTAAAAAAGTTCAAAGCTCTTTTACCTTACCAGCCCCAAAGAATTCAGCTCTTTTGCCTGTAAAAAAAAACACATACAATACCCCCCCCAACATTACAACCCACCACCCACATACCCCTAATCTAACCCAAACCCCCCTTAAATAAACCTAACACTAAGCCCCTGAAGATCTCCCTACCTTGTCTTCAACTCACTGGGTTCACCGATCTGTCCAGAAGAGGGTCCGAAGTCTTGATCCAAGCCCAAGCGGGGGCTGAAGAGTGACGTCCATCCTCGGGCTGAAGTCTGGATCCAAGCGGCGGCTGAAGAAATCCATCATCGGGCTGAAGTCGGAAGTCCATCATCGGGATGAAGTCTTCTATCAAGCCGCTGTTCCGATCAGCCAATAGAATGCGAGTTCAATCTGATTGGCTGATTGGATCAGCCAATTGGATTGAACTTGATTCTGATTGGCTGATTCCATCAGCCAATCAGAATATTCCTACCTTAATTCCAATTGGCTGATAGAATCCTATCAGCCAATCGGAATTCGAGGGACGCCATCTTGGATGACGTCATTTAAAGGAACCGTCATTCGGCTAGTAGGCATCGCTTGAAGAGGTTGGATCCACGTCGGTTGGGAAGAAGATGGCTCCGCTCCGCTCCAGAAGAAAGAAGATTGAAGATGCGGCTTGATAGAAGACTTTATCCCGATGATGGACTTCCGACTTCAGCCCGATGATGGATTTCTTCAGCCGGCGCTTGGATCCAGACTTCAGCCCGAGGATGGACGTCACTCTTCAGCCCCCCGCTTGGGCTTGGATAAAGACTTCGGACCCTCTTCTGGACAGATCGGTGAACCCGGTGAGGTGAAAACAAGGTAGGGAGATCTTCAGGGGCTTAGTGTTAGGTTTATTTAAGGGGGGTTTGGTTTAGATTAGGGGTATGTGGGTGGTGGGTTGTAATGTTGGGGGGGGTATTGTATGTGTTTTTTTTACAGGCAAAAGAGCTGAATTCTTTGGGGCATGCCCCGCAAATGGCCCTTTTCAGGGCTGGTAAGGTAAAAGAGCTTTGAACTTTTTTAATTTAGAATAGGGTAGGGCATTTTTTTTATTTTGGGGGTCTTTGTTATTTTATTAGGGGGCTTAGAGTAGGTGTAATTAGTTTAAAATTGTTGTAATATTTTTCTAATGTTTGTAAAAAAAAATTTATTTTTTGTAACTTAGTTCTTTTTTATTTTTTGTACTTTAGTTAGTTTATTTAATTGTATTTATTTGTAGGTATTGTATTTAAATAATTTATTGATAGTGTAGTGTTAGGTTTAATTGTAGATAATTGTAGGTATTGTATTTACTTAATTTATTGATAGTGTAGTGTTAGGTTTAATTGTAACTTAGGTTAGGATTTATTTTACAGGTAATTTTGTAATTATTTTAACTAGGTAACTATTAAATAGTTATTAACTATTTAATAGCTATTGTACCTGGTTAAAATAAATACAAAGTTGACTGTAAAATAAATATTAATCCTAAAATAGCTACAATATAATTATAATTTATATTGTAGCTATATTAGGGTTTATTTTACAGGTAAGTATTTAGTTTTAAATAGGAATAAGTTATTTAATAATAGTTAATTTATTTCGTTAGATAAAAATTATATTTAACTTAGGGGGGTGTTAGGGTTAGGGTTAGAATTAGCTTTAGGGGTTAATACATTTATTAGAATAGCGGTAAGCTCCAGTCGGCAGATTAGGGGTTAATGTTTGAAGTTAGGTTAATGTTTGAAGTTAGGTGTCGGCGATGTTAGGGAGGGCAGATTAGGGGTTAATACTATTTATTATAGGGTTATTGAGGCGGGAGTGAGGCGGATTAGGGGTTAATAACTTTATTATAATAGCGGCGCGGTCCGGTCAGCAGATTAGGGGTTAATAAGTGTAGGCAGGTGGAGGCGACTTTGTGGGGGGCAGATTAGGGGTTAATTAATATAATATAGGGGTCGGCGGTGTTAGGGGCAGCAGATTAGGGGTACATAGGGATAATGTAAGTAGCAGCGGCTTACGGAGCGGCAGATTAGGGGTTAAAAAAAATATGCAGGTGTCAGCGATAGCGGGGGCGGCAGAATAGGGGTTAATAAGTGTAAGGTTAGGGGTGTTTAGACTCGGGGTACATGTTAGAGTGTTAGGTGCAGACGTAGGAAGTGTTTCCCCATAGAAAACAATGGGGCTGCAATACGAGCTGAACGCTGCTTTTTTGCAGGTGTTAGGTTTTTTTTCAGCTCAAACAGCCCCATTGTTTTCTATGGATATATCGTGCACGAGCACGTTTTTGAAGCTGGCCGCGTCCGTAAGCACCGCTGGTATCTAGAGTTGCAGTGGCGTTAAATTATGCTCTACGCTCCCTTTTTGGAGCCTAACGCACTGAAAACCCAGCCATTCTGTGAACTCTAAATACCAGCTGTATTTAAAAGGTGCGGGAGAAAAAAAGCATGCGTAGCTAACGCACCCCTTTGGCCGGTAGCTAACGCACCCCTTTGGCCGCCAAACTCTAAATCTAGCCGAGAGTGTCTATCTCTGCATTGGTAACTCTGCAACTCTATTTCTGCACTTCCCCACTTGTGGGGCATGCAGGAATACCGCAATCTTGCTACTGTTAGCGAGCTTGCGACAGAAAGAGGCGCAGGACAGCAGCGTCGTACAGGATATGATGCTGGTCCTTCCGGTGCTGGTCATTAAGGGGCTAAAGAAATAAGCTACAGCAGCCATCGGTGACTGTACAGCATTCTTTTGAAACCCCTTGCATGCATCTGCACCAACCAATCCAACAGTACCTGACCAACTTCAATCTCATGGCAAACCTCAGCACCGCAAAACAACTCCCTTTCCTTCCAAAACTGCTGATAGGTTTTCCACATCACCTGTGCAAGGGACACTCTCACTAAGGGTAAAAGGGTGGCCCACCTTCCGGGATCTGCTAAAGATATAACAGCCTTCTTACGGGGCCAGCTTTCTGAAAAGTTCCCACTGAAATCTGGACAAAGCATTCACTATCACATTACCCACCATAGACACATAATGCCCCCGGAAATGAATACTGTGATGCAGACACTGAAGCACTAGCAAGCACAAGCATCTAACTAATGGCACAGAGGAAGCAGATAATGTAATAATGGCATAACCCACACTAAGGTTATCAGTCTAGAAAACCATGGACCTGTTTGCTAAGAGATTTCCCCATAAGACTACAGCAACCAAAATAGGAAATATCTTAAGAAGAGTCATATTTCTGGTAAAACCCAGGCCCACCCATGCCTGGAGCCTCCATTCCCCATCTAGTTATGCACCATAGCCCAGCACACCCGCCGCATCTGTAAATAAATTCAGTGACTGACAAGATCTCCACAGCAGCACACCATTAAACTATTTTAGGAACAACTCCAAAATCACCAATTCTGCCTTCATATTGTCAATCATTCTACAATCCGGATCATGCACACCCCAAAACGGATCATCAAGCCTCCTGTTGAACACTCTCCCCATAGTGATAACCCTGCAGGGAAAGTTCAACAGTTGCAACAGGTAATGTAGATTGCACAACGAGAGAGAATATGCTGACACAACTGCAGAAACTGCATCAAGCAAACGCCCAACCTTGTCCTTGGGTAACCTACACAGGGATGCAATGGTATCAATCTCATTTCCTAAATAAGTCAGTCTACTACAAGGACCTTGTATTTTATACTCAGCAAGAGGAACCCCAAACTTAATAATGAGAGACCACATGATCGACATCAGCCACTCGCACTTCACCGACTCCAGCAGACTGACTAATAGGAAGTCTCCCAAATAGTGAGCCACTACATCACTCCCATTGACATACTCTGTGGCCCAGTGTGGCCTTAGTCACAGAACTTCTACCTTTCTCCTGCGCCACCACAAGCCACTTAACCATCCTAAACATCATTTTTGTATCTTACCCTACCCAATTCCAAACAACTCTCACTGGCATAAGAGGAAGACCCTGACAAGTTGCTGTGATCAGTCAGTACACTGGCACCGAGTGCCAACTCACCTATTCCTGCGGACTGCACTCCTGGGGTCTCACCAGATAATGAAGGACCTGTCTCTGAAGAACACAACTTCTGAGATACAACTTCTGCTCTACCCGATCACCTATGTCCTTGGTGATAGGTGTCTTGACAGCGTCCACTGAAACCACCCTCCTACTGTAGACATAAAGTAGAGGAAGGAGTACCAGAGCCCATGGGAGTAAGCACAGGGTCCAAACCCCCTTGCACACCCCCACACAGCCCCTCTGTAGACAAATCCCTGCCAGCAGGAGAAGACACAGAGGTGGATGAAACTTGCCCATCCCCTTAAACACCAGACTGACACAGGTCCAAACCCATGCTAATATCATCCTACTCAGTTCCACTCATAGAGGTATCTGCATCAAATGAACGTGACATCACAGACACAGCCATGCCAGTAGCTGAAGGCCCCATACTCACTGAGCCCACAGGCATCCCCATGTAACATTCAACACTCTGCACACTCACCTTGTTGCCCAAAGGATCCACCACATTAACCTCAGCAACCATTGCAGCACTTGCAGCACCCAGCCTCACAGTGTCAGAATGAACCCAAGCTCCAGCCGCAACTGGTCTCCCAGCCCCAGCTCATAACGATTTCCTCCCTTGACCACCAGGCCCCGCCCCCTTACTGCACCCAAACCACAGCACCCGAGGACCCAGCCACAGTGGCCACAATGGACTGAACTGTGGATTATTTAGAATTTTTTACGGTATCTATAATAATTTTTAATTATTATTAATATTTTATATTTAATATTTCAATAACACACCTTAAGATAACTAATTCTTCATGTTTGCTAACCCTACACCGCTTTAGACTTAAAGCATGAAACCTGAAGCGCATTATTTTACATTCCTATGTTCTTCACATAGATTTTTTTATTATCAAATATAAATATATATTTATATATATGTGTGATAATGTTAATGTAACGTATATATCTATACATATATACTGTATCTATAGAAATAGATATACAGGTATACGGGTATATGTGTATATATATATATATATATATATATATATTTAAAGGGACATTGTACACTAGATGTTTTGCAGATGATCTATTTATATAGCCCATCTGGGTGTGTTTTTGTAACATTTTATAGTTTTGCTTATTTTTAAATAACATTGTGCTGATTTTCAGACTCCTAACCAAAATCCAAGTTTTTGATGTATACTGATGTCTGCAGACTCCTGGTTGTGTAATTGGTCTTTTCATATGCAGGGGGGGGGGGGGAGTTTCTGCTCTTCTTGCGTTCCCAGCCCCTTTCAGTGGGTGTCCCAGCCTTACCTCATCAAAAGTGCTAAACTGGGAGTTTCTAAGTAAGTTTTTAAAAGGTTTTATACTGGATTTTTATATCAGTATCTGAGCATATTCTTCTTTACAGTAGTGTCTATTACATGCAGTTATATGATAATTGTATACTGTCCCTTTAACAACATCCTGTTTGTGAAGAACATTGGAATGTGAAATATTAAAATAAACTCTTGACGGGTTAGTTCTCGAGCGATAAGTGTTAGGATTTTTCCTTTTGCACTCTCTATTGAAGTCTATGGGAGAAAGAAGTTAACGTGGTCACGATATCGGAAGTCCTGAAGTTTTGCTTGCGTGCAACTTTTTACTTTCAACTTGTAATACGCTCGCTATCCAATGCACACTAAAAGATATCTGCTAGCAAAGTTTACGCTCGAGCAGGAGCTCTAAGTAGCGTACCACTTGTTACCTAGTCCTAAATCTTTCCATTTAAATTATTATTAGTTATCATTAAGTATTTGTATGGAAGCTCGGATCCTAAAATTCTTGCACTTGCCGTCTCTATTTGTTATTTCTTCTGCTGCTCAACAAAGATTTCTTCTCTAAAAGGCAATTAAGGAATTGTATAGAATAGCAGGATCTCCGTCAGAACACTTCTCTTGTCCTGGACATCCTTTTATCCAGAGCAATAGCTCCTGGTACCCCCCTAATGACCGCAGTCTAAAGTTATGGAGGAGAACAAATCTGAGGCAACACTCAGTTGTCTGAACACAAAAATGAACACTTTATTTGAAAGCAGCACACAGATTTATACACCCTGTCATTCCAGATTTACAGAGCTTCAGGTTACATAGGGAATTGGTTAAACAGTAAAGCAAACATATGAGCAATACATCAAACCTCTAACAATTGTCTATTCACAGGTAAAACAGATTAACATATCAAATTAATTAACTTGGGAAGAAAGTTTACTCAGACAATCTGATGTTGGGCACTGGCAGTCTAGTTAACCTAATCACACAGGAACACAATCAGTTTACCCAGACAGACTCCTGAGACACAATCTGATTAGAAACATAAATAAAATACATCTTATTACAGAATATAAGAACAGCTCTTATTAACTATTAAGTCCTTTATGCCCACTTGGTTTATAGAGTCACAATTGCTCCCACAAGGGGCACTCACACCCATCCTGTATTTATGGATACAGGGTGACATGGACATAAGACAGAGTTATGAAAGTACATGGGGTGTCCAGCATATAAAATTCCACATTTCCATGCAGTCTCTGGGTATCCTTAAGCCCATGTACCTCCAGCCCAAAGAATGTTCCATAACAGGCCCTCAGATCTTGGTGACTCACTTCACACATACATATACATATTTAGACATGTATATGTATGTATCTCTATGTTAAAGCCCTTTGCGTGCATTTTTCCCCCTAACACTTGAGACCTTATATCTTTGAGCCCTTATAACTTTTATTGTGCAATTTAAAAAAAAAAAAAAAATTATAAGGGTGTTATCAGTGTAACTGTACTTTTCAATATATTTTTAATGTGTTTTGTGACACTTTTTTGTTTCGCAAAACAGTTAACCAGAACGCTGAGGACGCGCTATCCCCACATGCGTTAACTTCAATTGCGCTCAATTGATTGTGTTTATTTTTAACTTGTAATATGAGCGATAAACCCGATGCACGCAAAATCCCTTTTCGCTGTATTCAATGCTAACACCGTTCAAGTTAAATCAATAGTTCTCATATTCTTGCTCTTGTATTACAAGCTGGAAGTAAAAAGTTAGAGCACTAGCGAAAGACTCAGGCATGCTAACATCTGGAGGCCGGATAGCACGACCGTGCTTATTCCCTTTCCCCATAGACTTCTATGGAGAGTGCTAAAAAAGACTCATCTGGCTTCAGATTGTGAGCTAACTTGAACATGTGATAGGACTGCGCTAAATCCAAAAGGTGCGTTAAGAAATACTTCAAATACCTTTGTTCTTCACTTATATGTTCTTGTAAAAACAAGAAAGAACAAATAGACACAATATCCAGCACAAACCTTTTACTGTCAATATTAAATTCCCAAAGATACATCAAACACCCATATATAAATCATTGTGTAATTAATATACATAAGCAAAAGAAATATTCTGTACGAATGTCCCAAAACAGCCGAATAGTTATATCCAATATGTCATTTCAATAGAAAGAAAGTCATTTCCATCTTATAGATCATGCAAAATAATATCATATGTAATGCCAGTGAAACAGCTATCTGTAATCTAAATTGGAAATGAAAAATATATCTCTACCTCTCTGTTAATATAAAACTTCCCTGCAGCCCCTTAATATGTATGTTCCAGGTATGCGATTGTTAAAGCATATATGACAACACATAGAAAATTGCAATTACATATGCAGAAAACAATTCTTGAGTACTTCAACTTCGGGAAAAGACTCAGATCTTACCGATCCGTCCAGAATTGCCACTTACTTTTCACGATGGGTCACAATTCCCCAACGCTAGATCTACCAGGCTGTAATACACCACATCCAGGATCAGACTCGGAGCTCATTTGTCTATCCGAGCGCAACCACTTATTAATACCTTATAGTGATCCCATTGCGCTGTGTGTGTGCTGTGTCCGCACAGGGCGATAAGATCCATCCGATGGCAGCCACTCTTCTACAACAAGAAGTGTGCGTCTATATGGTCATAGGGGCTACATGTCCCTAGGTAGAGAAATAATCAATGACTAATAATCCGGCCAAAAAGTTCAGCAGGGATCAGCTGTAAACCCTCCGCTTGTAGGTGATAGTGATAGGGACATGAAATCCAACATCATTCAAACACATTATACCATTTTTAACATGTTTTACCATTTATACTTCTGTTATCAAATTTGGTTCATTCTCTTGGTATACTTTTAAAAAAAATTGTGTGAGGGCCACAATGCAGCTTTTAGGTACTGCAGCTCAAATGATATATCATCCACAATATTTTTTCTTTATAAGTATTGATGTGAGAGAGCAGTTTTCTCCCTACTTAATGGATCAGAGTCTTTTATAGTGTGATTATTGCCTTTGGGCTTACGTAGCCATGCTTTTCTCTTTTCCGCCATTGGTAAAGAGGAAATATTTCTTGCTCTTGGTATCCTTTGTTAAAGGAGCAGCAATGCACTACAAGGACTAATACTGCTTCCTGAATAAATCGGGTGAGCCAATGACAAGAGGTATTAATGTGCAACCACCAATGAATAGTTAGAGCTCTGCAGTGCATTGCTGCTCCTGAGCCTACCTATGTATGCTTTTCAAAAAAGGATACCAAAAGAATGAAGCAAATTAGATCATAGGAAAGCAGTCCCTTTAAGAGTAAACCAGATATGTAACAGAAATCAACCCTTTACTTTTGCCTGGGTATACATAACAATGATTGAAAGATGCAGAGACCTGAGATAAAGAAGTTTCAAAGGCTCAGGAAAGCAAAAGGAAGTAAGAGCTAAAACCAGTAGGGATGGGCAAATAGTTTGATGAATTTGCTAATTCTAAATTAATGTTGAATATATGCTTACAATTTAGTCATTTTTTTTGTTTCAAATTAATATTACATTTCATATTAGGGGGAAAAAATTTAAATAGTGAAATGAAAACATGACTAAAGCATTGGAGGTGCTATGGATGATAGGTACATTTATTTACTGTGTCTTTAACGGGCATCATATCAATCTTTTAATAAAAAATGTTCTTTTCCCATAATCCCTAGTTTGGCAGAAAATTAAATTCTGTAATCTAGGGTTCAATCATAATGCCGCCAATTGCCTAAATGAGCTACAGTCACGGTGATTGCTTAGAGCAGTAACAATACACATTCACTGCAGAAGTGACAGTTTCAAATTATTTTGAAATATTTTTAATGTCTTTTGCGAGTCAGTATGAAATTGTTGATATGTAGAATGAGTACATAAAAATATTTTAATATCCCTTCAATGTAAGTGCAATCGCTTTGAGTGAATGATTTTGTTTTGATAAAAGGTTTGCTCTGAGATTGACAGTTTGTCCCTGTTTCTTCTGCTTAATTTTAACAGAAACATACAAATAGGAGCTTAAAGGGACACTAAATCCAAAAATTTTCTTTCGTGATTCAGAAAGAGAATTCAATTTTAAACAACTTTACAATTTACTTCTATTATCTAATATGCTTTATTTTTTAGATATCCTTTGTTAAAGAAATAGCAATGCACATGGGTGAGCCAATAACACGAGGCATCTATGTGCAGGCACCAATCAGCAGCTACTGAGCCTATCTAGATATGCTATTCAGCAAAGAATATCAAGAGAATGAAGCAAAATAGATAATAGAAGTAAATTAGAAAGTTGTTTAAAATGGCATGCTCTATCTAAATCATGAAAGAAAAAATGTGGGTTTAATGTCCCTTTAACTACAGGGATTTCAGAGGTCTCAATTGAGACAGAGTCCACACCTTTAGGCAGCCCATCTGGCCCTGTAACCATTAGTGGTGTAATTACAAGGGGGCACTATGGGGGCTGGGAGAAATCTGTCCCATACTTGTACAGGAAGGTTGATCAAGTGCATATCCTCTCGTTCAGGACTAACCAATGAGGAAGGACCACTGAGAATCACAGAGAACAACTCACCTTGCTCCTATGTGGCTGCTAGCTCAGCTTGTGCTGAGAAAGGACACGGTTGAAATGGAGGGCATCTAAAAACCTTTTCCCTGGAGCCTAGTGAGTTCTAATTACCCCCCTGCATACAAATATTGATTCACATGTATTTACATTGAATTCTGTGTAAGCTTATAGAAATGTCACATTTACAATTATGTATTTTACATTAAATTCAACATAAATAAACATCCAGTGCTACAAATTAATGTTATGTTTCAAAGGTTCATCCTACCAAAATCTGGATACACAATACACCTCTTGCAGCTACCTATAAACCCTTGGCACTTAGTCATACTATCCCATTTTTATACTATAAATGACCTATGGGGTAGGGCTAAAAGCCTCATTGGAAGTCATAGGGACACCTAAGGGAGAAGTAAGAACTGTCATAGCACAGTAGGTAAAAAAATGCAATCCTTACCCAAGCAAACAATTAATTACAGGGCAATGGAGGTGCTCAATTTGTAAGGCTTGTGATGAAAAGCAGCAGATGTCAAATATGTACAAGTAAAAGCTGTCAGATAGCTGAAAATCTAAATAATTTACATTATGGGACTGATTTATCAAATGGCGGGCGGACATGATTCGCTGTAATGAATCATGTCCGCCCGACATCGCTAAATGCCGACAGCATTCTGGTGAAATGCTTGTGCAATGCCGCCCTCTGTACATTCGTGGCCAATTGGCCACTAGCAGGGGGTGTCAATCATCCCGATCGTATCAGATCGGGATGATTGCAGTCCACCACCTAAAAGGTGGTGGACGAGTTAAGGAGCTGCGGTTTTATGGTTGGAGGATTGTTTCCATCCATCCCCCAAAGGCTCCAACAGGGACCCTATCTCATAAACCATAGGACGTCCCTGTACGTTCTCTGATGACTTGTGAGTTTTGGGGAGATGGTGGAAAATAATATTCTGGTATTCTTAATATTGAGGAAAGTACTTGTATTGTCATCTAATATACCCAGATCTCTACCATCATCTAAGATCTGAACAAGACTGCGGCTAAAGGAGATAGTGGAATCAAAGCTTAATTGCTGGTATACCTCCTATTGTTTCTGGGATAGGGTCCCTGTTGGAGCCTTTGGGGGATGGATGAAAACAATCCTCCAACCATTAGTGAGGATTTTGCCCTCCTATCTTAAAGACACAAAACAGCTGATAGTCATGTTAGAAAAAGTAACATGGGAGCCAGGCTTTGCCTGGATGACGATTGATGTTGTCAACTTATGTTCTAGTATACCCCTAGATAAGGGGATGGTGGCCATTACATTCTTCTTGGATGAATTCACAGGATACACTGAGGCCCACAAAATCTACATACTTAGGGTCTTTTACTTTTTGCTCACTCACAATTACTTCTCCTTTGGGGGCAACTTTCATCTCCAGAAGAGAGGGACGGCAATGGGGGCAACTTTCGCCCCAGCTTTCGCCAAACTATATATGGGTTGGTGGGAGTTGTCTCATATTTACGGAGATGGCTGTCCCCATAGGGGAAGTGTTGTGATGTACAAGAGATACATTGATGACCTTTTTTTTATTTGGAGGGGTACACCCCAGGAAAGTCAAGATTTTGTGAACACCTCAAATGAGAACGAAGTAGGTTTAAGTTTTACCAGTGTTAGAGAGAGATTGGATATTGAGTACCTAGATCTCATTCTCTCGCTAGATGGTCAGAAAGTTGTGACCAAACTCCATAGGAAATCTATATCTGGCAATAGCATTTTGCACACTCACCTAGGGATCTTGAAAGGTGAATTAATTCGTCTAAAGAGGAATTGTTCCTCTAGTGAGGATTATATACAACTGACAGAAGGGCTTAAAGACTGTTTTAAAAGCAGGGGTTTTTCTCCACAGAAAATCACTAGAGCCTTTCATATAGTGGAAAAAATGGTCAGGAACACTATGCTACATAAAAACAAGACAAAAAGTCAAGAAAACACAATTAATAAACCCATATTTGTTACAGACTACAGCTATCAGTTTGAGGATATTTCTAAGATTATCAAGGAGTGCCTTCCTATTTTGAGAGGTGATGAGGACCTCTTTGACATAATCAAGGGGGGTTGTAAATGTGTCTCTAGGAAAAACAAAACCTTGGGAAATATTTTTGCCCCTAGTGAAGTTAACACACAGATAACAAAAGGAAGCAGTTGGCTTGAATGCAAGGGACACTACAGATGTGGTGCGGGGAGATGCAAAGCTTGCTCATATGCCTTTCCAGGAAAGAGCTTTCAATCCATGATGACACAAAGAGTATTCTCGATTGATGCCTGCAAAAACTGCCGCAACACATAAGTAGTCTACCTCGTAACAATGTAGGAAACAATATGTTGGCCTCATGACGAGGGAGGCTAGAAAAAGAATCAAAGAACATCTAAATAGAGTAAAATCGTGACTCACAGATAGCCTGGCATTTTAAGTCATGCCATGATGGCAATGTTGAAAATTTAAAATGGCAAATTATATAGCAGGTCAGAACTCCTAGAAATGGGCGGGGACCATGACAAAATTCTCCGAAATCGTGAGGCCTTTTTGGATTTTTAAACTTAAAACCAGGGCACCTGATGGCATGAATATACAAACAGATCTAATAAATTGTTGGCACTAAGTAAGATAAAAATAACATAAATTCTTGTTTGATACTTTATTTTGTCATCTAATATAACTTATTGTATAGTAACTTGTAAATATTAATAGAATTTTTGTGAGATTTACTTTGTAATAGATTTTATTCAATTATTATATTTGGAAAGTTATTTCATATTTCTAGTCTTGAATCTTCTTTGAATACTAGTATCAGCACTAACTAAAGTAAAAATATTGTTGTTAATATTATTATAAGCCTTTCCTAATATACATCTAGAGCAGGCTTATTTGGGATAGGATGAATTATTCTACTAATGTTTAACATATTACGGTGTTGTTATTTTCATTACTGTTGGTGGGGGCTGCACTCATGATTTAGGGCATAGTGGGCTCTATAAAGTAGAGTGTAGAACACTCAGCAATTTTACTAATATAAACGTAATAATAAATTGAAGGTTCATCCTATACATGTAGCCTTTCATGAGTGCACCAACACTGAATGAGTTAATTACTGAATGTGAGTTTTACATCACTAGCAATCAATATAATTTAAGAGGACTGTGTAGCCAGTAGTAGCATGGTCTATGAGAAAGGCAGTAGCTGAAACGGGTAAGACTGCTGCTACTCTGGCTTTCTTTGCTTTTATTGATGTAACACTGGGTTTTAACATTTTTCAATAAATGCTATGTTTTACTTTTGCCTGTAGCCCCGCCACACTTTTTTCATTTTGTTTTTTTGTGGATGCAGACTGCTGGGAAGTCTGTGAGTGGTTTGCGGGGCTATACTGTTTGTTTAGAGGTGGAGGTGGAGCCGAGAAGATCATTACGTAGCATTGCTACACACCGGAGACGAGTGAAGCTGAAAAGCTACAAGTAACGCTGCCATTGAAGACGCCGGGGATGGAGCTATCGGAATGCCAAACTTTGATAGCAAGGTACAGAAGTTCTTGTACCTTACTACCTTAGTTGTGTTGTGGCTTATATGCTTTTCCTCAGGATAAAGTCTATTGAACTTACTTTAACGGAGCTTTTCACAGTATATATGTAATCACTTGAGCGCTTGTAAGGGTATTTTACTTTGTAAATTTTCAATAAGTGGCCCTAAACATTGTCCCTATACCCATGTTCTGAAATTAATAAAGGATTTCTATTTTCATAATTGAGGCTGGACTCCATATTTCTGGATCATTTGACAAACACCAGCCAATCATACACATATATTCTGTTAATGCTTGCATATGCTCAGTCGGAGCTGATGCCTCAGAGAAGGTGAATATAAAATATTCTATACATTGTGATAATAAAAGTGAATTGGGAAGTTGTTTTAAACTGTTTACTCTATCTGAATCATGAAAGTTTAATTTTGACTTTAGTGTCCCTTTAATGTAGTAGCTAGTGTTACTGTTACAAGCCAGCAGCAGCACAAAAAATATATATGTGTTTTTAATGAGGTCAGGATTGCCAAGAAACAAAATAAAGCTTACAAACGTATAGGCTGGCACTTGAATAAAATGTTATTATTGATAAAAAAAAATTTAAATTCATTAAAATTATGGGGGGAGATAAAAAACTGAAATTAAAATCCTCCATGTCTCAGAATTAAATCAATGTAAATATTTGCATAGGAAATTAGCACATCTAGGCAAGATTCCCCGCTTGCTTGGAAAAAGCAAGTGGGGAATCTTGCCTAGATGCGCTAATTTCCTATGCAAATATTTACATTGATTTGATTTTTTTTACAAATCAACAATCACTGATTGTCTAATTGGGGTGCATGACCCCCCCAACACATCTCCGATCTTCAGCTGCAGAAGTATATGAGGCAAAAAATGTGTTAAAATTGTTGTGGGTGGGAGGCAGCCTATTCCTCAGTGCCTAGGGCAGCACAATATCTTAATATAAACCTGCATGTAGCGCACTATGGTAAGAGTTGAAGAAAATATTTATTTCTATTTGGACAGGCATATCTCAAAAACTTCTGCTGGAAAACAAACCAAATTCAGCTGTTTAAGAGTAAACATAAAATAGTCATCATAATATAATTTCTTGGACATAACCATTCTTCCCAACATCTGCTAGATGATTTACAATATGTTGAAGGTTAAAAGCTTGTAGGCTGTGGTCCACTGGTAACTTGTGGGCAGGGCCGCAATTGGAAGGGGTAACATGAGGACATGTGGTCCATGGGAGAAGCTTGGGTGGGGCTTTGTCAGTCCCTTGAAACTGGGACATTTAGGGGCTGCGAGCGGGACAGCAGGGCCTCCCAACCTATGACAAGGGGAAAGAACTTGATGTACAAAATAAAAATGATTCTTAAAAGCTGCGTGTCATAACAGGCATTTGTCAAAGAGAGTGATTTATGTTCCTTCTGCAGTAACTTTAAGAAGACCTAAAAGATCTATTAGGCCTTAATTATAAGCTCCCTGTTTACAGCATGATGCTGCTTGTGTATTGAGTGTGTTAGCTACATCTACTCTGGAAATGTACTATTTGGATTTTCTGGTTTCGATTTGACAACTGCTAACTTTGTTTTTGTTATATCCCTTTTAGTTTGGAATGAAATGGTTATTTGACTTTAACTTTTGGACTTTGCACCAGTTTTCTGATTTTGTGCTGTTTTCCCTGCATGGCTTAGACCTGACATAGGGGCCTATCTATCAAGCTCCGGATGGAGCTTGATGGCCCGTGTTTCTGCCGAGTCTTCAGACTCACCAGAAACAGCAGTTATGAAGCAGTGGTCTAAAGACCGCTGCTCCATAACCCTGTCCGCCTGGTCTGAGCAGGAATTCAACCCGATCAAATACGATCGGGTTGATTGACACCTCCCTGCTGGCGGCCGATTGGCCGCGAGTCAGCATTGAGCGGCGTTGCACCAGCAAGACCTTTCCTAAATAGAGGCCATAGAATTCTCTCATCCCCAACTATAGTGTCTTTGTAGTTAGCTTCCTGCATTTGATTATTTATCTACACTGTCACTGCTGTTTCCTGAATCTTCAGTGTTTTACAGCCTTATTACATTAGATGCCTCTGCTCTCATGAGATCTGCATTAAAGGGATTTCTTTTTACAATCACATTCCGACCCCTGTTAAAATGTATTTGTTTTTATTTAGATATTCTGTTATTTCTATTTACCTATGCAAGTCAGATAAGTCTGTATAGTGAGACTGAACTTTAACCAATGTATATTTTTTTTTAGTACTTAGAATGATTAACTTACTGTTACTTTCTAGTACTTATTTGTCTTTTTTATTTGTCATGCTGAGAGAGTTTGGCTACTGAGTTTGGTCTCATTGCTCTTTTCCCTCTGGCTTTTTCTTGGTTACTGTGTTTCATTTACAGTGTCCCAGTAAGGTTTTGGGTAGTTGGGACTCTCCACCACTGACGCCATCTCTGTGAGATGATATGGTATCCGGCTTTTTGCCTGACACCAATGTATCCTGTTCAAGGTCAGGAACTCTGTGTGTCGGTCATTATACTGTTTCTAAAGCACAGTACAAAAGGATATCACAAATTATATAAATCATTCTTTCCCTAGCAATGAGGCCTCTAAAAATTCATTATTTCAGCTTGAGCTATTCACACTGCAAGGTACTACATAACTGGGTGCAAAATGCTAGCATTGGACTATGGTGGCAAGGTTTTGCCTTAAAGATATCAGCATTAATGACTTTATTGTAATTGATATATATATATATAATATATATATACATACATTGTAATTAAAGAAGAGAAAAAAGCAACATATAGTACTGTCACTTTAAAGAAAGGGATACTTGCACTCAAAATACTTTAGAGAATAAATCTCATATTTATTAAATGCCTATGGCACAATTAATGACTGGAGGATATCTACAAAGATTTTAGCAGAAAAATACCATACACATATCACATTTCTTAAAGCAAAAAACCATTGCAAAAAACCTGCAAACTAAGCACAAGAGCAAGCCCTTATCATGAAGATGTATAGCGTATTACAGTTCTCCAAAATGTATGGCCATAGCCAACCGGCTGTATCCAGGTTAGAGTTATGTTACTCTTGCAGTCCCCAAAGATAGATCAGGCTGGCCAGCAAACTGATGTTTAACGGTATACCTTGACTGAAGCGGCCCGTTTTCAAACATACTGCCTCGAGTGTCTCAGCACGGATGCTCTGATCTTGTGGAGTGACGTCACAAGTGGGAGTGCTGGCGTCCCAACACAACTCTCATCCGATTGGTCTATTTTCAATGCTTCAACTGCATAGACGGTTTTTCCTGTCAGAGGCAGGAAAGCACCGACACAGGCAACTATAGTTTGACAGGACCAATATACAGCGTAAAAGCAAACTTGGTGTTGGTAAACCCAGACCTTTCCAGTATACACAGTTCTGTGTTGGCGTGCCCAGTAGGGTATATCCGATCCAACCTATTCAGGTATCTCCCGGATGTCTGGAAGCTCCTCCTACTGGCACTCTTTAAAGTGATGGTAAACTTTGCTTTCCTTGAAATAGCAATTGTCAAGAAAATCCTAAAAAAATGTCACTTTCATTCATGAAATGTTCCGATTCGCTATATTTATTTAAATATCTTTGATTATAATTTAGAAATTCTAACTGCCATCTCCCTCCCGTGCAAATGCCGCCATTGATTTTCTCCTGTCACGTTTTTTTTTTAGCCAATGACAGGACAGGCCAGTCGGCGACACTCCTACAAACAAAACGCCCTTCAAGAGATATGCGCATGCGCTAGCACTTTTTTTCCTTGCCTGATAGTGCTATATCGCAGAAACGTATGCTCATAGCTAAGCGTGAAGATTGACAAGCCAGTCCTCTGACGTAGAGAGGGGAGGTACAGCTCTCTCTCTCCGGGATTAGAATATTAACAGGAAGTAAGGCTGGGGCAGGAGCAAGGAGTGGCAACGCTCTGAAAGTAAATTATAATTTTTTATATATTGGAACAACCTAATAAAAAAATTAATGAGGCGATTTAGGTTAATAATGGTAGAGTATTAAAATTATAACGTTTAATCATTAAACATTTACCATCACTTTAAAGACAGGAAAGTCCATACATCTCACATAGGGTAAACTTGTCCCAAGGATTAGTATAAAATAAACAAAGTCCATAAGCAAAGTGTCGCAAATGGAACTACACACTTAGTGCTTAACATCCGGGAGATACCTGAATAGGTTGGATCGGATATACCCTACTAAGCACGCCAACACAGAACTGTGTATACTGGAAAGGTCTGGGTTTACCAACACCAAGTTTGCTTTCACACTGTATATTGGTCCTGTCAAACTACAGTTGCCTGTGCCGGTGCTTTCCTGCCTCTGACAAGAAGAACCGTCTATGCAGTTGAAGCATCGAAAATAGACCAATCGGATGAGAGGTGTGTTGGGACGCCAGCACTCCCACTTGTGACGTCACTCCACAAGATCAGAGCATCCGTGCTGAGACACTCGAGGCAGTATGTTTGAAAACGGGCCGCTTCAGTCAAGGTATACCGTTAAACATCAGTTTGCTGGCCAGCCTGATCTGTCTTTGGGGACTGCATGAGTAACATAACTCTAACCTGGATACAGCCGGTTGGCTATGGCCATACATTTTGGAGAACTGTAATCCGCTATACATCTTCATGATAAGGGCTTGCTGTTGTGCTTAGTTTGCAGGTTTTTTGCAGTGGTTTTTTGCTTTTATAAATGTGATATGTGTATGGTATTTATCTGCTAAAATCTTTGTAGATATCGTCCAGTCATTAATTGTGCCGTAGGCATTTAATAAATATGAGATTTATTCTCTAAAGTATTTTGAGTGCAAGTAACCCTTTCTTTAAAGTGACAGTACTATATGTTGCTTTTTCTCTTCTTTAATTACAATGTTTATATTATTTTAAAGGGCTGCACCTTATTAGCTTTTTCAAGTAGTATTTTATCCTCCCTCCTACATACATATATATATATATATATATATATATATATATATATATATATATATATATATAATATAAAGAAACTGCTGCTACCAGGATTTCAGCTGATTGCACGTCTGCTATGCTCATACTGTTATTACAATATGTTTGATTATCAAGGTGCTGCGTGGTTTATTTCTGTGTGCTTGTTCAATCATATGTTTGTCAACTAGTTTAATTTCCATTGAGTATAGTTTAGAATTTTCTGTTTGTCATAAACAATATTTATTCTTTGTCTACGAAGGAAATCCACAAGCATAAACAATTAGATGGTGTTAATGACATCTAAAAGTAAGTTACTGATTTTTTTCATTACAAGACTGCTGAATCAAATCAAAATACACTTTGCTTTTTTTTAATTAGATAGGTGTTTTGTTAGATATTTTAGAATTTTCTACATTCCAATAAAACATCCCATAGGTAATTCTTATGTACTCTACACAAACTCTGGCGCAAAGCCCCTCTAACCCCCACCCCGACAGAGCCTAACCCTTTCATTTTCGAGTGAGTAATATCAGGTTTTTGTGGCTATTTGCAGGCATGTTACATTTTGCTTGTATTGCAAGTTGAAAGTAAATGCGAACGCGTGAGCATGAGGTCTCAGAAAAAAAGGACATGCTAAGGTAAGGGCTTTAACATAGAGATACAATCATATACATGTCTAAATATGGATATGTATGTATGTATTTATGTATGTATATACTAGTCCTAAAGTCTGTTTACACAGGCCATTTTTTGCAGTACAGTGGTCCCACCCCTTGCTCTCTCTCCCTCTCTTTTGCTCTCTCTCTCTCTCTCCCCTTTCTTTTGTTATCTCTTTCTCTCCCCCTCTGTTTTGCGCTCTCTCTCTCCCCCTCTCTTTTGCGCTCTCTCCCCCCTCTCTTTGCTTTCCCTCCCCCCTCTCTTTTGCTTTCCCTCCCCCCTCTCTTGCTTTCTCTCCCCCTCTCTTTTACTCTCTCTCTCTCGCCCCCTCTCTTTTGTGCTCTCTCTTTCCCCCCTCTCTTTTGCGCTCTCTCCCCCTCTCTTTTGCTCTCTCTCCTCCCTCTCTTTTGCTCTCTCCCCCCCTTTTGCTCTCCCCCCCTATCTTTTGCTCTCTTTCTCCCCCCTCTCTTTTGCTCTCTCTTCCCCCCTGTATTGCTCTCTCGCCCTCTCTCTTTTGCTGTTTCTCTCCCCCCTCTCTTGCTCTCTATCCCCCTCTCTTTTGTGCTCTCTCCCCTCTATTTGCGCTCTCGCTCCCCTTCTCTTTTGCGCTCTCTCTCTCCCCTCTCTTTTACGCTCTCTCTTTCTCCCCCCTCTCTTTTACGCTCTCTTTTGCACTCTCTCCCCCCTCTCTTTTGCTCTCTTTCTCCCCCCTCTCTTTTGCTCTCTCTCCTCCTGTCTTTTGCTCGCTTTCTCCCCCTCTCTTTTGCTTTCTCTCTCCCCCTCTTTTTTGCTCTCTCTCTCTCCCCCCTTTCTTTTGCTTTCTCTCTCCCCCTCTCTTTTGCTCTCTCTCTCTCCCCCCTTTCTTTTGCACTCTCTCTCTCCCCCCTCTCTTTTGCTCTCTCTTCAATCTCTTTTGCTCTCTCTTCAATCTCTTTTGCTCTCTCTCCCCTCTCTTTTGCTCTCTCTCCCCTCTCTTTTGCTCTCTCTCCCCTCTCTTTTGCTCTTTCTCCCCCTCTCTTTTGCTCTCTCTCTCTCCTCTCTTTTGCTCACTCTTCCACCTCTCTTTCCCCCCCTCTCTGTTGCTCTCTCCCCCCCTCTCTGTTGCTCTCTC